>NW_025896054.1:1060648-1368898 GCF_002878395.1 Capsicum annuum
ATTGGAGGAGAAAGTTATACTTATTTTACTTGAGAGTATTTATCTGCAAGAGTTTCACAACGGGGGTTGACGAGCTGTCAACTAGTTAATAGGCTATGAATTGAGGTCACCCACCTTAGGTAGTAACAACTAGAAATTGGCCAGGGTTGATGACTTGAGTTGATGAGCCTTCAACTAGTTGATAGGTTGTCAACCCCACCATAAACCTGGAGTAGCAAAGACCAAAAAAGGCTAAAGGTTGACGACCTAATTTTATGAGCCGTTAAATTTTTGATGGGCTGTCAACTCTCTTTATCAACCGAGAAATTTTTGTAATTTTTTCAGTATCTGTTTGGGTATTATGGTCTTTTTCTTACCTCAAACCCTACTCTATAACTTAAATCACTCAATAAGTATTCTTTTACTCTTCAGTTATCAATTTTTCATCACTCTTTCTCCTCTCCACTCTTAAGAGATACAAATGTAATACCCTACATGTTTGTGCTAGAATTCAAACCATCATTCCAATGCATATAAACCCAAACTCAATTATTTCTATGTAAATCTAAGTGTAAGGATCATTTACCTAGTAAGAATAGTGCTTTTAAGGTGATGAATGTTCATAGGAAACACTTATAGTGAAATTGAGTTATGAACTTTTGTTATCGACTAAATATTTACATTTAATCCTACAATGGTCAGTTTTGAACCTATATAACATCTAGAATATATGGAATTTTGGAAGTCAAGACCCACCAAATGAAAGATAATTAAGTCTTCTTTCCTAGCATCCTATTGTTCCTTAATATGATACCCGAATAAAATATTATGAGAATTTTTATGAGCAAATCAGTAAGGGTCCTAAGGGAGAGGTGCACCCTCTGTGCTCCACATAATGTGTGTTTCATGCCCAGGCTCCCAGAGATGTTAAAAGACACGTTTCTCTTCCATTATCAAGTGTAAACTATTTATTTACATCCTAAATAATCCTATAACTAATACTAACGTTATTTTTCTTATTCCATATTCCAAATACACAATTCTGTCCTTGTAACTTCTCAAGAACAGCAAATATGGATTCTTCACAAAAATTCAATCTTCTAAGGACTCAAATTCAAGTTCTTCTAAATGCTTTCTCACTAATTCAGCATCAATGATACTGAAAATGAACTCAAGTGTTCATATCGATTTCAAGCTAGGGTTCAAGCTTCAAAGTTAAGGATACAAGTTTTTCCCCAAATTTCTTCCTTCAAAAAGGCATGTTGTACACACACAATTTTAGTTATTATATTATTGCATCAAATTACATGATTTTTTCGCGTTCTTAAAAATTTGATTCAATCTAGGGTAGAGGGGTTTTGGTGGTTGTACTCTTGCCTGGTTTTACCTTTGTTTTAATAGTTTTTCTTCATTATTTAAATGGAGGATTGTGAATGAAAATTGTGTCCTATTATATGGTGGAATTTGGTACTTGGTTTTACATTGATTGTGGAGTTTTTCAAGGTAATGACGTGGACTTCAACCTACACTATAAACTTTAACTTGGAATAAGGATTCTATATATTTAAACTAATCTTTTGAGACATTGCATTGCATTAAATTATAAAAGAATAAAAAGGTTTTTGAATATGCTTGGTGGCTATGGTCCTTAATTTTTAATCAAAAATTAGAGTCACGTTGGTTTAAATGGTTATTATTTTGCATAAGTTGACTAGCTTTTAAGTCTATGGGTATGACTATACCAAGTTAGAAAAGCCTTAGTAAATGACTTCATTGTTGATGGTTGGTTTATGTGCAAATTATTTTAATATGGGATTAAAGAGAATTGTGTAGCTCACCGAGAATGTGTAGTCTAGGGGACCAACTCTGGAATTCACGACCAACGTTAGGGGTATATATGACTTTTTTTTCTCATGGAGATATTATATGTTGAATGGCTATCGCCTTGGTGTCTATAGATATTCCCCAGTACATGCGGCTAACATGGAATGAGGCCCTTTCAGGAAGGGGAGCTAGACCGATATAACCCGTGGGTGCCTGAAAAGTCAATATGAGCTCTATAGTTTAGGCTAACACTGTAAACTATCATGTAATGACCCTTGTTCCGATCCTGGAATTATATATATATATGTATAAATATTTGTCCATGTGGTTTATGTCTGGATTTTTATAAATGTATTATTATATTCCTTTTCTTAGTTTGCATGCAAGTGCTCACCCCACTGACCATCCCCACACGCTACATCATTTTATGATATAGTGTTCGTGGGATTTTCTTTTAATCCTATGAATCGGTAGGTTGTCAGGTTATCTAATTGATCAATTGTGAAGTGGTGAGCTTCCATCCTTTGGAAGGCTTAATCTTTTCCTTAGTTTTCTTTATATTTCTAGTCCTTTTAGATTCTTTTGTCATAGTCGGTATCATGTCCCAACTTAGATTGTATTCTTGGATTAGATGCTTCTGTGGATAGTATTGGGAAGTTATGTTTGTTTGGTTTTAAGTCTCAAATTTTTATTTAACTTAGCTTTCTCTCTTACTATTTTTGTTGGTTTCCATTGATTATTTTTTAGGTTCTCTTGAGGTAAGGCTAAGGGGATTATCTCCGACCATGGTAGGCTTGGGATGCCCATCACAGTTAGTGCCGAGTTCGGGTCATGAAACAAAACTAGGCATTCTTTCTAAAATTCAACTTCGACGACTACAAATTAAAGTTCTTCATAGATTTGTTTCATCAAAAAGCAATGTTGGACACTCCTTATTTTAATTATTTCTATATTTTTAAAATTTACTTAACATATTCTTTTATATGGTTTGAAACTAGGGTTGAGGTGGTTTTGTGGTTAAAATCATAAATTTGATTTTTATTTTATTTTAATGGATTTTCTAGGTGTGAATGATTATTTTTATATGAAGAAATTGGTTGATGGTAAAATGAAATTGTGACATATGATAAGTGTGGAATTTGGTAACATGATTTCCTAATGTTTTCGATTTTCGCATGATGTGGAAGGTAGTCATACTTTTCTATTATTCTATCATTTTTGTACTGTTGATTTTTTTTGTCAAAGTCGAGGTCATGTCCCGACTTGGTGGATGTTTTTAAAGATAGAGGTTTCATAGATGGTGTTGGGTTATTGGTTTGGATTTTGTTCTTAATATATGATTATTACTTTATTTAAATGTTCAACTCTTTTTCTTTTGGGCTTGCTTCTGCAACTTTAATTGTGGCTATTCTTATGATGTAAGGCTATGCAGTCATCTAAAGCCTCGAATGCAATGGGGTTCCCATCATGACTAGGGCATCAGTTTGTGTCATGACAAACTTTGTATTAGAGCACGGTTAAGGTTCCCAGGATTTTTGCAAAGTCATGTCGAGTTGAGTCCTTTTTATGGGTGTGTAGCGCACCGCACTTATAGGAGGGAGCCTATGAGGCATTTAGAAAATGTTTCTCATTCTTTCATACTCAAGGTCATGTAATGATGTTGTAGACAACAAAATTATCCTAATTCCATTATTGTTCTAATTTAATGAGCTATGTCTCATTATCAAGGCGACACAAGTGCAAAAGCTTAGATTCCTAACGATTTTGTTATTTTTGATTGAGTCATCAAAAATTATGAAATGACACAAGGACTTAAAATTAGTCATCCATAAAAGTATATGGATTAAATTCTATACCTCTATCTTGATTAATCATGTGTTTTCACCCGATGAAAGATGTGTATTCAGTCCCTTTAAAAATAATATTATAGACGTATCCAAAAGTTGAGATAGTATTTCCACCTGAGCAGTAGTATAAATTTGGGTGTTATGAGCTATGAGTATAAAGATGACCCCAAGATTAGTGATATGAATTCATATGTTTAGAAGACACAGTTAGGGTAACTTTTAAGTGAAAAAGGTAGTTGTATTCGTATAACCATTCAGTGAGTGTTAGGGGTGGTATTTTCTTATGGTGATTGGCTATAGTGGTAGAAAGACAATATTTATAGTAGTTAGTAGAGGAAATGATTAGTTATGATGATTTATAATTTATTTGAGATAGGGAAGGAGCTCATAATGGATTGTTATAGTAGTAGATATAATAAATCATTAGTTGTGAATGGAAGGAAAGATTGACTAATAATTTATAAATTTAGCATTCGATTGGTAAATCTTAGAAAGGGGGACTCAATAGTGTATAGAATTTTGATAGTAGTTTAAAGGTATGTCAAGATAGAATAATGTGATATGAGGGAGGAGAATATGCTAATACACCATAATGGGTTATGTTATAAGATTAAGACTGACTATCCTGATTATATGGTCTTACTATACCAAGAGTCCCTTAATTTTTTTCTAGCAGTTGTAAGTCAGTCTTGTAGAAGAGATAATGTATAGTTAATTTTATAGAGTAGTAGTAATGTTTTGAAGAACATGTTCTTGTAGGCCATAGTTAAGAGAAATAAGGAATTTAGACTGATTAACTTATCATAAATTATTGTAATACTCCATATTAATCTTAGCTTGATTAAGCTCACAGTTTCATGTTGAGGGGACCAAGCCTGTGAATTTTCACGAAGTGTTAAGGATAGCCATTTTCAAGGCCATTAAACTTTGATGATTTATTATTTATATTCTCAACCTCGTGACGTCGATTTTTGGTTTAACTCATGATCAGGGTTGTTAAAAGTATGTCTCGGGTAAGTTTTAGAATATTTGGACGAGTGTAGGGGCTTGTTTTAAAAACCAAACTAGTAGCCCCACTGGTATAAGTGGACGCTACCCCCTCCAGTCTGTCGAGGTAAGGCGAGCATTTTTAAGACTTGATGAATAGGGTGTTCGTAATAGTTTTAATTAATGATATCCATGTATATTCTCGTAGTGAGAATAATCATTCAGACCATCTAGAATTATGTTACAAACCCTTGGCGCTCATCAGTTGTTCACTAACTTAAGTAAGTACGAATTTTGGCTAAGATCAGTAGTTTTCCTTGGCTATATTATTTCTGACGATGGCATTAGAGTTTACCCTCAAATGCCTGAATAAATAAGAAACAGGCCTAGACCCATATCCCCATAAGATATTCAGTGTTTATAAGGTTTTGATGTCTATTATAGAGAGTTTGTTGAAAGTATTTATTGTATTTCATCCTTCATGTATCGATTGACTAAGAAGAAAGCCAAATTTCAGTGGTAAGATTCATGCTTGAAGAATTTTCAGGTGTTAAAGACTCATTTCACTTCCGCTCTAGTTCTGACTTTGCCAGATGGCACAGATAGGTTTGTAGTTTATTGTGAACCTTTCAGAGTTTGTCTTGGTTGTGTTTTGATACAGAGAGGCAAGGTCATAGCCTACGCCTCTATAAATCCTAAACCCAATGAGAAGAATCATCCTACCAGTGATCTTAAGTTGGCACTAGTTATTTTTGCCTTAAAAATTTTGAGACACTATCTTTATGGGGTTCATGTTGATGTGTTCACTAGCCATAAGAGTTTACAGTACGTTTTCATGAAGATAGGTATGAATCTTCATTAGAGAAAATGGCTTGAGTTACTAAAATATTATGATATGCGTGTGAACTATCATCCGGGCAAGGCCAATATAGTGGTGAATACCCGTAGAAGGTTGTCTATGGGTAGTGTTGCTCATGTTAAGGATGATAAGAATAAGTTAGTTCAGGAAGTTCATCAGCTTACTAGATTAGATGTTCGGTTGGTTGATTTACCTATAGGTAGTATATGGCTCAAGAATGGTTCAGGATCTTCATTGGTTGCCGAAGTTAAAGAAAAAAAATATAGTGATACTAGTTTGGTTAATTTGAAGGAGGCTGTTAGAGATCAACTGGTAGAGGTTTTCTCGCAAGATGGAGATTGCGGGCTTTGTTGTTAGGGAAAGTTATGTTTTCCATGTGTTGATGATTTGAGACATAAAATACTTGCAGAAGTGCATTGTGAATGATATTCTATCCATCTATGAGCCACTAAGATATTCTGTGATTTGTAGGAAATCTATTGGATGAGTGGTATGAAGAAGGTTATTTCAGAGTTTGTGGCTAAGTGGCCAAATTATAAGAAGGTCAAGGTTTAGAACCAAAATCCTAGTAGGAGTATTCCAAAAGTTTAACATTCCCACTTGTAAGCGGGAAATGGTGAACATGGATTTTGTAACGGGGTTTCCTCGTACACATCATCAGCATGATTCGATTTGGGTCATCGTGGATAGAATGACCAAGTTAGCTTAATTATTACAAGGTCATACATCGTATTGTATCGAGGATTATACTAGACTCTATCTCAAAGAGTTGGTTAGATTGCATGGGGTTCCATTGTCTATCATTTCAGATAGAGGCACTCAATTTACCTCTAACTTTTAAAAGGCTTTTCAAAAGGGCTTTAGTACATAAGTCCATTTCAGAATAAGTTTTCACCCTTGGATAGATGGTAAGGAAGAGGGGACTATTAAGACCGTAAAGGATATGTTAAGAGCATGTGTTATTAACTTTAATGGTTTTTTAGATTACCACTTTCCTTTTATTGAGTTTGCTTACAACAACAGTTATCACTCAAGTATTCAGATGGCTCTATTTGAGGTTCTCCATAGAAGGAGATATAGATGTACAATTGCTTGGTTTAAAGTAGGTGAGGCTACTAGGATAGGGTCTGATTCGGTGTTTGAGGTGATAGAGAATGTTATATTGATTTGGGAGAGGCTGGAGACATCCCAAAGCTGTCAAAATTCTTATGCATATGTGAAGAGAAGAGAGCTTGAGTTTGAGGTTTTTGATTTGGTCAATTTGAAAATATTGCCTACAAAACAATTTTAGTAATATATAAATATACATCGGGAGCCATCATGCTTCCAATCTATCAAAATCAACCACGTTGTGGGTTTCATTCACACTCGAGTTCAAAACAACTCCATTAAGACCAAAAGGTCAAATCATTCAAAATATCTCAAATATTCAACATCAACGTGCTTATAACACACATTTTTTTAAAAAAAAACACAATTTCCAATGTGGATTCACAACCCAAATATCAAAATCATGATAAATATCGTTCAAGATTCATGCTTTATATCACCACCCATGTAAATTCATCTTTCAAACTCATAAACATCAAGATTTCATAATAATCATCATAATATATGGGTTCATGCTTCAAATTCATAAAAATCAAATAAAAATCAGGCCTTTGTAAAGAAAATTACTTTTGTGCACAAGAACAAAAGAGAGTTCTTGTTGAAAAACCCCACATACGTTGATAGATGAACTTTAGATAGATACTCATTTTTGAGATGTTAATCGTGCCTTTGAATGATGGTTCTTGGAGTTCTTGAACTAGGAACTTGGAATCTTGAATAAATTTGCATAATTAATGGTAAACTTTGGAGGTTCTTAAAGTTGGATGTAGGAGTTTAGGGTTTTCTTTTTGAGGGAGTTTGATGAAATATACATATAATGCTTCTAATAGGATTTAATATAGGGTTTGGATGGATTTTGGGTGACGGGGAATGACCAAAACGCACCTAAAAATCAAAAAATTTCTCGAATCTATCCTTTGGTGGACTGTTTTTATAGTCTGAAGTAGATGAACCATAACGTTTTACTTTGATATTCAAATTGGATGAAACTAATTTCATTAGAAAGAGAACTCTCATATATTTCCGTTGATATATAGTATCTCACCCAGATTATTGTGTGCGAGGAGTTATGATCGTTTGAAGTTGACCCAAAATTTCACTTTTGATAGGTTGAAGTTGATCGACCATAACTTCTTGCTCTGATAGACAAATTTGATGAAACCAATTTCATTGGAAAGAGGACTCGCAAAGATTTCCGTTGATATATAGTAGATTATCCAGATCATTATGTACAAGGAGTTATGATCATTTAAATATGGAGCAAAAATACGCCAGGCCTCAGTACTTTTTCCTGCATATTTTACTATTCACTACTATTCACGGTTCGATCGGAATGTTCATAACTCGTTGTTCGGGTTTCTGTTTTGGATGATCCTCATATCGTTCAAAAGATTATTTGATACTGTACGCAATGGTGGGTCATAATCTAAGACATTTTGCATGAAAATTTTATAATACATTCTAGAATATAGAACCCAACACGTTTACGCACAAAATTTCAACGAAAAATTTCCTGGGGTATTACATTCATTAAGTTCTGTTAACTGACTATATACACTTATTTCTTTAACTGACTGAGTACTAATGTACCTGACATCATTGATACTATTCTTAAGCTACTGTAATTCAAGGTAAACAGAGAGATTTCCTGTATTGAATACCCCTAAGACTCGATAACATTGAAATTAAAACATGGCATGGTTATAATAGCACAACAATAGTAGCTTGTTAATAATGCTTCCATTTAGACATCTTGTCAAACACTTGAGAGGCATCCTTTATGCTCATAATAATAACCAACATGCAAGCATCAGGATCCCAATCCCAACTCACAATTTCAAGGGCTTTTAACATACATCCACAAAAACCTACACACATATTAATTACTTCACATGAAACTTGTAATAAATCATGGATTAAAACTCAAATAATATCATAGCCATGGATACAGTCAAATTCAATATGAAATTCATGGAAGCAATAAACTTGTAGTTTTCAAAGAGGTTCTTGAACTCCATTGGTGGAAGGAAACCCTTAGATGAACACCCAACATACCTCGATTGTTAATTCTCTTAAAGTTGTGGTGACTTTCTTAGGACTCTAATCTTAAATATGATGGGTTAGGGTTTTTTCTTGAGAGGATTTGTAAATAATGAGTAAATTTTTGCATTTAGAAAGGCTTAATCTCATATTTTAAGGCTGATATATGGTGGGAAAATGAACCAGTTAGCCTCTCTGAATATGGATATTAATTACTAAAAAATGCACCCAGCAATGCCCAGACTGATGTGCCTCATTGATAGGGTCAATGTGATGGCCAACGCAATGCGTCGAGATTGCGTTGTCTCACTGTAATTTGCACTGGGAGTTGTGGAAAAATTATCTATTGATGTGATAGGTGACGCGACGTATCACATTGCATCGATCTACTATTTAAGACTTCCTGACATGCCTTAAACGATGTTTGAAAAATCAAGAATTCATCCAAGAACATCTACTGACATTCTAGATCATGAATCAACATAAAAATTGACATTTTAAGGTCGTAAGGGTCGAAAATAATTTAATGGAAATATCAAGGCCAAAATAAGACTAAGTGCCAATACTTAGCTTAAAATTCTCTATGCTGGGACCTCTTTTCCTTCTATAAAGGACTGAGTTAGACTAGAATATTTTGGTGTCTTACAATATCTCCCCCATGGGAACATTCGTCCTTGAATTAGACTGACTAAGTTGAGAATACTAATAGAATAAGCCTAATTACTGAACATGCACAACTAAAGCATGCTTACTTGACAAAAACTATTAATATGTTGAGTCTTCATACTGAACATGTATAAGTGAAGCATGACTAAATTTAGAATATATGACACATGATTGATCTATTTCATGATGGTATGCATGATATGAGGATGTTATGCAACTGAAATCGATACCGAGTTTGTAAAGGTAATCTGAGCATGGAACTGAGTATGTTTAAGGTAGACTGTTCCCTTAAGCTAAATCTGTGTTTGCAGGGAAGAGGAGAGGATACTTGGTTTGCATATCTGCTTCTGTTTCCTAAGTAGCTCCCTCAATGGACTGATTCCGCCAAAGAACTTTGACTAGAGAGACTTCTTTGTTCCTCAGTCTGTGAACCTGATGATCAAGAATTTCAAATGGATTTTCTTCATAAGAGAGACTATTCTGAGCATCTATACCCTCTATAGGGATCACAACTACTGAGTCACCAATGCATTTCTTAAGCAAGGAGACGTGAAATACAAGGTGCATTGAAGCTATGTCTGAAGGAAACTTAAGCTCGTAAGCTACCTTTCAGAAATTGCTAAGAATTCGGTAAGTATTGATATATCGGGGATGAGCTTACCCTTCTTGATAAACCTCTTCATTCCATTCATAGGACGTATTTTCAAATACACATAATGACAAATCACAAACTCAAGATCCTTTCTTCGTACATCTAGATACGATTACTGTTGGCTCTGAGCTGTCTTAAGCCTTTCCCTGATAAACTGAACTTTTTCTAAGGTATCAAATACCAAGTCAAGCCCTACCACTATGGCCTCACCCACTTTAAACCAACGGATTGGAGACCTATATCTCCTCCTATAGAGCACCTCAAATAGAGTGATCTAAGTGCTGGAATGATAGTTTCTGTTATACGCGAACTCAATAAAAGGCAAGTGGTCATCCCAACTACCCTCAAAGTCAAAGGTACATGCTCTTAACATATACTCTAAAGTATAAATGGTCCTTCCTGCTTTACTATCTGTATGAGGATAAAAGGTTGTACTGTGGTGAACTTGGGTACCAAGACCCTTCTAGAAGGCTTTCCAAAAAATGAGAGGTGAACTGCGTACCTCTATCTGAAATAATGGACAACAAAAATCCGTTAAATATGATCAACTCTCTAATATTGAACTTAGCATAATACTCATCCAAATAAAATGTGTGAACTAGTAATAAATGAGTTGATTTGGTCATTCTATCCATAATGACCGAAATCTAATCATGCTGACGATGAGTACGGGGCAAGCCCATCACAAAATCCATGTTAACCTCTTTCCTCTTTCAAATGGGAATACTGAACTGCTATATAGATCTACTAGGCTTATGATGTTCGATCTTAACCTACTGACATGTCGAGAACTTAGCTACAAACTCTGCAATGTCTCTTTTCATCCCATTCCACTAATAGACTTTCCACAAGTCATGGTATATCTTGCTGGCCCCTAGGAAAATCGAGTAGTATGCACCATGCTTTTTTGGAAGAATTCGTTATCTCATGCCATCTATATATAGCACACATAGTAGACCCTAGCAGTGTAACACACTATTTCCTCCTTGGTAGAAAACCTCTACTTTGTGATCTCTGACTGACTCTTTTAGCTTAAATATACTAGGATCCCTGTCCTACTTTTCTTTTACTTAGAAAATCTGAGATGATTTTGAACTGCTCTGCACCCATACGCTACCCTCTACTAAATCGACTAAGCAGAAACCTAATCTGGAAAGATGATGAACTTCGTGAACAAACTTCTTCTTATAATCCTCCACGTGAGTAACACTACCCATAGACATCCTACTGAGAGCATCAGCAGCTACATTGGCCTTTTCCAGATGATACAAAACACTCATGTCATCTTTTAACAACTCTAACCACCTTCTATGACCTAAGTTTAGGTCTTTCTGAGAAAACACATATTGCAGGCTTTTATGGTCTTTGAACACATCAACATGCTCCCTATACAAATACTACCTCCAAATCTTTAAGGCAAACACTACACTTCTAACTTAAGATTATAAGTATGATAGTTCTTTTCATAGGGTTTAAGCTGTCTAGAGGCATAGGCTATGACCTTACCTCTTTGCATTAAAAAACACCCCAAACTAACTCTAGAAACATCGCAATATACCACAAACCTGTCAGAACCATCTGGTAAAGTCAAAACTTGCACTGTAGTGAGTCGAGTCTTCAAATCCTAAAAACTCTTCTCACAAGAATCTGACCATTAGAACTTGACTTTATTCTGAGTCAATCTGGATATGGGGGACGCAATAGACAAGAATCCCTCAATAAACCATTGGTAATAGCCATCCAAACCCATGAAACTCCATATATCTGATGGAGAGATGGGTCTAGGCCAGTTTCTCAATGTTTCAGTCTTTAGAGGGTCAACTCTAATGCCATCACCGGAAAAGATATGACTGAGGAAATCTACTAACCTTAGCCAAAATTCATATTTACTGAATTTTGCAAACAATCGATGGGCTATGATGGTCTGTAACACTATTATGAGATGGTTTTTATGATCATGTTCACTGCCGGAGTAGACAAGAATGTCATCAATAAAGACTATGACAAATAAGTCCAAGTACTTCTTGAACACACGGTTCATCAAGCCCTTGAAAACTGCTGGGGCATTGGTATGACCAAATGACTAGGAATTTAAAGTGACTATACCGAGTTTTGAAAGATGTTTTCAAAATGTCACATTCTCTTTCTCTGAGCTGGGGATAGCCTGATTTAAGTTCTATCTTAGAAAAGTAACTAGCAACCTGAGGTGGGTCAAAAAAGCAATCGATTTTGGGAAGTGGATACTTGTTCTTGACAGTGACTTTGTTTAACTGATGGTAGTTAATACACATTCTGAGAGAACCAACTCTCTTATGCATGAATAAACTGGTACACCCCACGGGGAAACATTAGGTTTGATGAATCCCTTATCTAGGAGATCCTTCAAATGTTCTTTTAGATCTCTAAGTTTAGCTAGTGCCATTCTTTATGCTGAAATAGAGATAGGTTGAGAATCAGAAAGAAGATCTATTCTGAAGTCAATTTCCCTCTCGGCAGGAACTCCAGGAAGATCTTTGGGAAACACATCTAGAAATTCACATGCTACTTGAACTGACTCAAGGAAAGGAGTCTTGGAACTCGAATCCTTAACTCAAACAAGTTGGTAGACACATCCTTTACATGTCACTTTTCTCGCCCTTAGGTAAGAAAAAGACTGACCCCTAAGTGCTGAAGTACTACCCTTTCATTCTAGGATAGGTTCATTTGGAAACTAAAAATAGACAATTCTATTTCTACAGTTAACTGAAGCATAACATGAATGGATCCAATCCATATTGAGAATGACACCAAAATCTGTTATCTCTAACTCTACTAAGTTTGTTGAAGTAACTTTCTTAGATACCTTAATCGAAAAGTTCCTATATACTCATCGGGCTATGACAGATTTACCCACTGAGGTAGAGAGTAAGAAGGGCTCTACTAGGATTTTGGGACTAATTTTAAAGTCAACAGCTATATAAGAAGTTACGAAGTACAAGGAAGCTCTTGGATCTAGCAAATCATAAATATGTAAATGATAAAATTGTAACGTACTAGTGACCACATCAGGAGAACTTTCCTGATCCTTTCGGGACTGAAATGCATAGAATCTATTTGGGCGTTGCCTATTGGTGGCACTGGAAATGGCCCCCTACTCAATCATATGACCGGACTGAACTGGGGGCAATTATGTTGACTTTGTGAACCCATCTGAGGACACTATCTGACCTTATGGCCTTGCTAGCCACATTTGAAATACACATCCTTACCAGCTCTACAGACACCCTGGTGGTTCCTGCCACACTTCTGGAAAAGTGGATTTGTTCGAGCACTGCTAATACTACCCTAAGGTTTATGGCCTGGAGCCCTATATTTATTGTCGTCACTGAATTTCAACATTGGGGCACTGGCTGAGAATAGAGTTGGAACCAAAGATTTTACGCAAAACTGATAATTATTACCACATACTGACTTAGGTTGAGTGATGTTAAAGCTACCTATTCTAGCCCTCTTGTTCTTCCTTTCTTTCTCATTATTCTTAGCTTCTTCTGTCTGGTGAGAATAGACCATGATCCTGGATATGTCCATCTCCTTAATCAGTATTACGGTCCTACATTCCTTGACCACACTGAAAGACACATCCAACATAAACTTACTCAACTTAGATCTACTACCTTCTACAACATGAGGGGCATATCTGGCTAACTAAGTAAACTTGAGAGAATACTCCTTCATTGTCATGTTGCCCTATGTCAGATTAATAAAGTCCAAAACCTTAGTTTCCCTCTACCCTAGTGTGAAGAATCTATCAAGGAAAGCAGTAGACAACTACTCCCATTCTACAGGCCCTGCATCAGCGCCTCTTTCTGCCTTCCACTTCTTAAACCATGTGTATGCCATATCTATAAATTGATATGCAACAAACTCAGCGCTGTTACTGGAAGTCACCCCCATGATATCTGTGACTTTTTTCACTATGTCATAGAATTCCTGTGGATCCTCCTCAAACTTAGACCATATAATGATGGACGATTTACTCAGGTAAAGTTCTGAATTCTTGCTGCAGTAGTACTGTCCACTAAGTTAGCCTGAATGGGATCTAGGCATTCATTCTAAGCTTCAATAGAATTAGCCATGGTGAAAGCTGCTCTGAATTCCGCATAGGAGACATGCTCATCTAGGGGATCTACCTGAACAGACAGAGGTTCTGGCTGATTTCCAGTTCTTCATCCGTTAGTCCTTTTTGGAGGAATATTCTGTAAATGGAAGGAAATATTGGATTACACAGAGAGTTTAACTTGAGCTCATGTGCACTCGCACTATATGAAAACTGAAAGAAAGGAACTTGTTCCTAAAATGCCTCATAGCCTCTGGTCCATAAGTGTTATGTGCTACACCCCCATGCAGAAGATTCTACTTAATGTGGATTTTAGACTCACTAGGACTCTATTAAACCTTTCGCTCTAATACAAATTTTGTAACACCCTAAGTCTGTACCCCGGATGCCACACGATGCTTATGACCCCGAAGGACCACAAGCTAACCCATGACTGGCACCTACTGTGAGCGCTGAATGATAATATTAAAATAATGCAGAAAATAGGCTGAAATTCCATAAGGTTAATAATCTAAAAATAAATACTTAATACTGATAAATATATACTAAAAATTAAACATCTATCTGAAATAATCTAGCCTGAAAGCCTCTAACTATCTGAACATTGAGTTGATGGGATAAGTCCCTAACTATCTCTGACTACTGAATATATAGGAATACTGAAATACAAAAATGATAACTCTATCCTTGAACTATTAGAACTCACCACTAAATCTATTGCTGATAAACGGGGATGCTAAGTGCGGTCAGGATCTCGTGCATCTGAACCTATGATATAAGACATTATAGTGCTATAGAAAGAGTATGCATCAGTACTTTAAATCTAGTGGTATGCTAAGTGAGGTATGGTGATATGTAAGGGTTCACATGCATGAACAATAACTGGCTGAGTAACATGAATAAACTTAATGAGAGTACATGTATATCTTAGCCTGCTGTAAATACTGATTATGCAATATTTCATGTGAATCTACATTACTGTAACTGAGATCACTTATAACTGAAATACTGATAACTGGGTTACTAATACTGAGTGATTGTATAACTAAGTTACTGATAACTGGGTGACTATTTCTGATAGTCCTGATTCTGTAGAACTAAATTGAGTTCTACACTAAACCTGGTGACTGTGTGTGACGGTCCTGATTTTGAAAACTGATCTGAGGTTTTATACTTAAACTGTAATTGTGGAAGTGTTCATCTAATCGACATACCCCAATTATAAACTGAGTTGGGTTCCAACCTATGACCTCAATTTGAAGGGTGTTACCACCTTTCTAAGGGATACTAACAATAACTATGAGTTAACCCTATCTGGTAAGAAGACATTTAGTCAACCCTCACTGGCAGGAAAACTTGTAAAAGATGTATCAACCCTTATCTGGATAGAAGATATCTCACCCTATGATGGCTAAGTAGTTTTGTAATACAGGGATTGCTACTAAGTGTCAAACCCTTCATTGATAAGAATGCCCCCATCCCTAGGTTCACTCGGTGTTGATTTGTACTCCTAACTGAATAGACACTGAACTAATTTCTAGATTGTACTAGGCTTGACTGAACTGTTACTAATCGTGTAAACTTAATAAATTAGACTGAGTTCACTATGTTCTATTAACTGACTGAATACACTAAATTCTGTAACTGACTGAGTACTACTGTACATGACATCACTGAGACTATTTTAAAGTTACTGTAATTCTAGGTAAACAGCTAGATTTCCGGTATTGAATACCCCCAAGACTCGATAGCTTTAAAAGTAGAACATGGCATGGTTATAATAGCACAACAATAGTAGCTTGATAATAATGCTTCCATTTAGACATTTTTTCAAACACTGGAGAGGCATGCTTTATGCTCATAATAATAACCGATATGCAAGCATCAAGATCACAATCCCAACTCAGAATTTCAAGGGCTTTTAACGTAAATCCACATAACCCTACACACATGTTAATTACTTTATATGAAACTTGTAATAAATCATGGATTAAAACTAAAATAATATCATAGTTATGGACACAATCAAATTAAATATGAAATTCATGAAAACAATCAACTTGTAGTTTTTAAAAGATGTTCTTAAACTCCAAGGGTTGAAGGAAACCCTTAGATGAACACATAACATACCTTGATTTTTAATTCTCTGAAAGTTGTGGTGAATTTCTTAGGACTTAATTCTTGAATTTGAAAGGTTATGGTTTGTTCTTGAGAGGATTTGTGAATAATGTGTGAATTTTGCCTTTAAAAAAGCTTTATCTCATGTTTTGAGGATGATTTAACGTAGAAAAATTACCCAATTATCCACCTCTAGATGCAGATTTTAATTACTAAAAAATGTGCCCAGCGATGCTCAGACTGATGACCCACGTCTATGGGGTGGATGCGATGCATTGAGATCATGTTGGTTCACCGGAATTTGCATTGGGAGTTCAGAAAAAATATCTATCGACGTGATAGGCAATGCAATGCATCGACATTGCATTTATCCACTATTTTAGACTCATAAACATTCCTCAAACGATGTTTGAAAAATCCACAATTCATTCGAGAATACCTACTTACATTCCTGATCATGAATCAACCTAAAAATTGATGTTTTAAGATCATAAGGGATGAAAATAAGTTCATGGAAATATTGAGACCAAAATAGGACTAAGTGCCAATACTTAGCTTAAAATTTTCTAAGTCTTGGACCTCTTTCTATGCTTTAAAGGACTGAGTTAGGCTAGGATTTCGCAGGGTCTTACAGAAAAAGACCTTGTTGAGATCCTTGATCATCAGAATCGTAGGCTAAGTAATAAATAAGTTCCCTTGGTTAATGTCCTTTGGTAGAACTAGTCCATTCATAGAGCTACTTGGGAAGGAAAAGCAGATATGCAAACTAAGTACCCTCATGTTTTCTCCGCAAACATAGAATCAGCTTGTGCTAGTGATTCTTCCTTAGATTGACTCTTTTTTTTAGCTAAGTAATCATTCACATGTCATTAAATGCATTCACAGAATCAGTTTAATTCATGTATCATGATTAAGAATCATTTTTGGAATCATGTTCCAAGTCATGCATGTTCAGTATGTGATCTCAGTTACCTTAGTACAATACTGTCTGCGTAACTACTCTTATTCGGGGATGAATATTCCTAAGGCAGAGATATTATGATACCCTATATTAATCTTAGCTTGATTCAGCTAATAGTTGCATTTTAAGGGGTCTAAGCTTTGTAATATTCACTAAGTGTTGAGGACATAGTCATTTTATAGACCCCAAAAATTTGATGATTTTATTTTTAACCTTCTCAACCCTGGGAAATCAATTTTTTGGTTGATTCATGATTGAGGTTGTTCAAAGTATGTCTCGGGTTAGTTTTGGAGTATTTGGATGAGCGTCGAGGCGTGTTTGGAAAACCAAACTAGTAGCCCCAATGGGGTAAGTGGGCACCGCCCCCTCTAGTCCACTTCTCTAAGGTGGGAACCGTCCGGCCTAGTCTGCCGCTCAAGAGCCCGCGTCGTCCCCTCCATATTCTATCAAGCTTTTGTTCTTTGTATTTTTAGGGTATTTGGGTCATTTCCCTTCACCTAATTCATCCATAACACATAATTAGGGCTTTCAAGGGGCATTATTTGGCCTTTTACTAAAAACTTGCTCTAAAGAAACCCTCCTCTTCACCAAGAACAACTCCAAACTCCAATTCAAGAAATCAAGGAATTCAAGCTTCAAGTTCAAGAAATTGTAACGCCTCAAAAAACGGGTCCCGGAGCGTCACACGGTGCTTGAGGCTACGAGTAGACCCAAGCTAACCCTTTGAGTCATTTTCATTCAGTTCAACACAAATCAACGGGAATTCCATAAATAACCCTCAAATATCAACAGAGTAATCATCATCCAAGAATAAAAGAATTTCAGAAAGATAATAAAATATGACTTATTAGTCAACTCCCAACATCTATACTAGTCTGACAAGCCTCTAAGAAAATCAATAAAACCAGTGAGACATTGAGACATGCCCTAACTGACTCATACTCAGTTATCAAATGTAAATTATTCCGTGAAACCAACATCAAACATCACGTCCTCGGAACATGAGGACTCACCACAACAGAGGATGTAGAACAGCATGCCCGAAGAATCACTATCGACCCTGGAATTGAGCACCTGAACCTACATTTCAAGAAAATGTAGCCCACATCCGAAGATATGGGTCAGTACCATAGAAAGGAACTGAGTATGTGGGGGTGTATGCAGTTGTATAAACATCATCATCATAAATATTTATAATAAATATGCAAGATGTATGAAAGACTCACATAGCCTGAAGAAAATCATCATAATCATGAGAGGATGATATAAGTACCATAACACATGTGAGTCATCATATAATTTGTCAATCACTTTCAGTTCATCAAGAATATCAATTTTCTTAATGTAAATACCATTTAAATCTTTCAAAAGAATAACTTTCACAATTCCACTTTCAAATCACTTCACCATTAACCATACACATAAGGAAATACCCTATAACTTACATAAACCATGTGAGCTACATGGAGTTCAATGTACAACCAACGTTGAGGAGAGTCGTCCTATCCTTGCCATCGGAGTAGGACTATCGATATCAAATTCACATAAATTAGTGATCACTATATAAATCAGCCTTAGGCTCACTCCTACGGGGGCACGTAGTTCTAGGGAAATAAGGTTGCTTTATACCTCCTACTCGGTGCTAAAGATTTCTCTTAGACTTAGCTCAGATCATTTCAAAGACAATCTACAACAAAACAATTTCAGTAGTATATAAATATACATTGGGAGCCATCATGCTTCCCATCTATCAAAATCAACCACGTTGCGGATTTCTTTCACATTTGAGATCAAAACAACTCCATTAAGACCAAAAGGTCAAATCATTCAACATATCTCAAATATTCAACATCAACATGCTTATAACACATACTTTCTCAAAAAAAATATAATTTCCAATGGGAATTCACGACCCAAATATCAAAATCATGATAAATATCGTTCAAGATTCATGCTTTATATCTCCATACATGTAAATTCATCTTTCAAAATCATAAACATCAATATTTCATAATAATCATCATAAGATATGGGTTCATACTTACAAATTCGTAAAAATCAAATAAAAATCATGCCTTTGTAAAGAAAATTACTTTTGGGCACAAGAACGAAAGAGAATTCTTGTTGAAAAACCCCACATACCTTGAATGATGAACTTTAGATCGATACTCATTTTTGAGATGTCAATCGTGCCTTTGATTGATGGTTCTTGGAGTTCTTGAACTAGAAACTTGGAATCTTTAATAAATTTGCAGAATTAATGGTGAACTTTGGAGGTTCTTGAAGTTGGATGTAGGAGCTTAGGATTTTCTTTTTGAGGGAATTTGATGAAATATAATATATAATTCTTCTAATAGTCTTTAATATAGGTTTTGGACAGATTTTGGGTGAGGGAGAATGACTAAAATGCCCCTAAAAATCAAATAATTCTCAAATCTGTCCTTTGGTGGACTCCTTTGATAGTCTGAAGTAGATCAACCATAATGTTTTACTCCGATATCAAATTTGGATGAAACCAATTTCATTAGAAAGAGGACTCTCATATATTTCCATTGATATATAGTATCTCACCCAGATTATTGTGTACGAATAGTTATGAGCATTTGAAATTGACCCAAAAATTCAATTTTAACAGGCTTAAGTAGATTGACCATAACTTTTTGCTTCGATAGGAAAATTGGATGAAACCAATTTCATTAGAAAGAGGACTCGCAGAGATTTCTGTTGATATATAGTAGATCACCTAGATCATTACGTACAAGGAGTTATGATCATTTAAAGTTATAGCAAAAATACGTCAGGCCTCAATACTTTTTCCTGCCTATTTTACTGTTCACTACTATTCACTATTCGATCGGAATGTTCATAACTCGTTGCTCGGGTGTCCGTTTTGGATGATCCACATATCATTGGAATGATTATTTGATACTCTATACAATGGTTGGTCAGAATCTAATACATTCTGCATGAAAAATTTATAATTCATTCTAGAAGATAAAACCCAACATGTTTACGCACAAAATTTGAACGAAAAATTTCCCGGGGTATTACAGAAATCCTCAAGGAATCTACAAGATTTCATCTAGTGAGGTATGTGAGGTGTTCATACATGGGTCCCTTTTACCCATGGTTCCCAAAAATCCTCTTTTTGTTTAAAATATTAGTTTATACCTTTTCAAGATGGAATAAATCCTTGAATCTCTTATTAATTCAATTACAAGTTATGTTTTCAAATATTTCCAAGTGTAATGAGTCATATCATATTTTGAGTATTGCAATTCCCATGTCATGTTCTACTGAATTTCATGTTAAACCCATAATTTATGAATTTAGCCATGTAATTGTATTGTTTCCTCATTCTTAAGACTTTCACATTTTCAAGTTTGTGATTTCACATGTTTGATGAAATGTCTATGCTTTTGAGTTTAAACTATGATCCCATATTATCATTTTTAAAAATTAACTGTCATATTTTGTGATCATTCAGTGTTGGCGGGTTATGAAAACCCGATACCTATATGTCTTACATGATTTCACATTTTCAAGTAATAACTTAGTGAAACCATTATTCTTGTTATTTACTCCAATATTTACGTTCATGATGAGCACTATAAGTTATCAGAAATAATATTTAGTTAAACTTACTTCAGTTCAATACCAGTGTCAATTAGAAGTAGGATTTATCACTGAGCAATGCAGGGATGGTTGCTTTCCCATCAGTTAGGCAGAGTCACTAGTAGCGGTCACTGTATTATAAGACTACGTAGCCATCATAGGGTATGAAGAGTCACTCCTAATTTTAGGCTTGACCTCCTCTCTGGGGTCACCAATCAGTTGAGTCTTGACATTCGAGTCCTTAAGGACATCAAATTAGTAGATCCACAAAGCCGGTGTTGGTACCCATGGCATGATACTGACACCTTTTAAACTGAGTTACAAGTTGGACCCCAATTAGCTCGGATTGGGGCATATAGATTATATGATACCTCTAATAGTTTTAGTACAGAAATTAGTGTGTTTTAGTTCAGGTTTGCTTGACCAAGTGTATAGATTTTCTGTTATTCTGTTATATTGATTTCAGTCTTTTAGATTATAGATTATCTCAGTAACATATTTATACTTGGTCTCGCATTCTTAGATTTTTACATGTTCATCCATTTATGCTTAGTTATCTCATGCATTTTAGTCAGTCCTTATCTCTTGTACCAGTACATTAAAAATATTGATCGCATAATTTTATTTGTGCCTATGTTGTCTTATAACATAGGTTTAGACACTCAGTTTCTCATCCGACCTTAGACAGCATTGCATACTCAACAACAATAGTGGTGAGTCCTTATTCATCGAGGACATGATTTGCTTACTTTTGTTACTTCATTATTTTTTAACGTTCAGTCCATTAGAGTTAGTTAGGGGGTATCTCCCATCAACACAAAAGTAAGTTTAGAGGCTTTTAGGTGCTTAGTTAGATAGTTAGTCAATCATTTCAGTATTATCAGTTGTTATCAGATATTGCAGACATGTTTTGATTCATAATTCAGTATCCAATTTTACAATTTTTTATCAGCTATCTTACGTATATGTTATGTCTATTCTATTATATCTAGTGCTCACAATAGGTACTAGCTTATGGGATAGCCTGTGATCACATGTGACCATAAGCACCATTGTCGCAACTAAGAGGTAGCCTCCGGTCATGATGGTTTTGATAGACTAGTACATTATGTGCGATCTTTCATCGGCAATTCATGAATTTTTAAAGATGTTAAACTTGATCTTTAGATGTTGATTGTGTTGATATGAATTGTATCTCAAGGATAGTGATACGAGAATAATAAGAGTAAATTAGTAGGCTTGATTTGATGTGAGAAAGTATTTAGGTTGAAAACTAATGAAAAATTTGAGCGTACAATTGTGATATATAAATATGATGACTCTTGTTGAAATAATGAATTATGGCTATGTCATTAGATGGATAAAAGAGTTATATTTACTAGATTAAGTTGAACCCCATGTACAATATTGTTAGATGAGGTTTTATGTGTATAAGTTCCATGGGTACATTGTTCATGCTATTTAATTTCTTGTATGGAGAAGTCTAGGGACCGGCAATGGTGTTCTTTAGAGCTGAATTGACAAAATATACATAGATGATATGACCCCTATGTATAGTTTTATAATTTTTTTTAAATTGGGAGGTTATGCGATTAGAAATTTAATTCTAGTGTACTAAGGAGCTCAGAATGGATTGTTATGTATTAAGAAGTATTGGTGTGTATGCTCATGAGAGTGTGAGTTACAAGGTGATGGATATAGAGGCTAGTAAAAGTTAAGATTTGTATCCTTAAAGGGAATGTCGTAGAAAGAATTTAGCATCTTCATGTTATAGTTTATCAAGGCGAGCCTAGAATTCATGTGTTTAGTGATACCCTCACTATGCGACGTGTTGTGCTTCTAGTTTAATAATAGGATATGTCTACAGGTTTAGGATAGTGACCTTTGAGCCAAGGGAGAGATTATAGACTACGTTAGATGTTGAATTTGCTTATAGTTGTTCGATTCAGGGAAGAGTCAAGATAAATCTATTCTTATTATAGAAAAATCCTCCTAGTTTGTTTTAACAGGGAATAATACCAATGTAGTATGTATTCAAATAATGCCTATGCCTAAGGTCCAAGTTCTCTATGCAATATATGCCCATGCTCCGAACCTTGAATTAGAAGAAATAACGTCTCTTAGCAAACCAAGCTTTCAATTATTCAAGCTCTATGTTATGACGATCATGATCCATAAATTCATGTTTCACTTTATGGTTATTTCGATGAAACTATACCCGTTATATGTTTCCAACTCGTTTTATGCCATGTCTTAGGTAAAGTGGTGCTATCTATGCAAACTCATGACCGTTCTTAGATCTTAGAGTGAGAAATAGGTTGAAGTGGCAATCCATGTCTTATTCCTTGAATATATGATCTCGGCTTTATGTTACATGACTCATGATATATGCACTTATGTTTCTAAGTATGCCCAGTCCTACAGACTCATGCTATGTTATACTTTATGGTTGAATGACACTTATTTATGATCTAGGGTTTTTCTATAAAGTATATCATTCCTATTGTATAATATGTCACTTCACAAGTCTCACCTTGAGTAGTCGCCAAATAGGAATCATATTTGATAATTATCACTATCATTCCCGATACATTTACTCTAGTCCCTCAATGGACCTCCTTATCTTAGGATGATAGTGGCTATGGAAGTGTACCAATGATTTAGATAAGAGCATAGATGTTCATTATCGTAAAATTTTGGTGTGACTACTCGACCTAAGGTTATAGGTGAAGAGGGAAGAGTGAGATGATCTTTCATTATGTGAAATAGTTAGAAAGAGGAGATGTGGTCTAAATCTTTGTGATCGTGATCGATGTTGCTAATTTTTTATGTGGAGATCCATATAGTGGGTGTATTAATGATAGGATTGAATGTTGTGATTGATAGATACACTAAACATGTGTTATATGGTTAGTACTTCTAGATTCAAATATAAAGTTGTTTGATTATAGTGATAATATAGAGTAGTAATCTTTGAGGGTGAAAAGTATTGGGTCTCATAGCTTAAGCTACCACCTTTTAACTCCGAGTTAGGCTTGAACATTAAATAAATACCCAGAAATACTTAGGCTAATGTAGTTATATATTTCACGGAGGGATTATAAGATTTAAATGGTGAAGTGTGGTATTAATAGCTGAAAGCATAGTGGAGAAATGTCGCTAAATTTAAGGGCTACTAGACCTATCATTTGAGGTGTAGAATGTTTCTATTCTTATGTCCTACAAAAATACTTTTTTCATGTCTTATATCAATCATAATAAGGACAAGTATTCTTAGGAAAAAAGAATTCATGCACTGCGTTTTTATGATCATGTTCCATAGAACTCATGCCCAAGGCCATGTCTGTGTCAAGTCTCATTAACTCATGATTTCTTCTTACATAATATACTTGGTGATGTCATGAAACTCTTTTCTTTTGTTGCCTATGTATGTCGTGTTGTGTGACAATTCCTAATATGAAGTTACATCCTTTATTCCGTACTTTCAGAGCTTCAGTAATTTCCTACTCATCATTCGATGATGAATGATTACAAGAGAGAAATAATGTAACACCCCATATATTCCTACTCAAATTTGAACCATCATTCCAACATGAATAAACCCGAACCCAATGATTTCTATGTAAATATAAGTGTTTTGATCAATTCTATAGTGTGGCAACATATTTGGACTTGAATTGCGGTTACAAAAATCTCCTAACTCAATGTTGAGTTGAGAACTTTTCTACCAATTGAGATTTAGTGAACGTTTGTCTTTGGGTTAACATCCATTGACCATTACTTCTACAATGTAATGAGTTATGTATCCTACTATATACCGAATTAAAGATCTTCGAGAGTGTCTTTTTGCCCGAGGTTATCAATGGAAGGGGGAGAGTATAAGGTTATAATCATTTTACTTGAGAGTGTCTGCCAGTGGTTTACGATGTGAGTTGATGAACTATCAAATAAAGGAAGTAAAAGCTCAAAATCAGCCATAGGTTAACGACCTGAGTCGATGAGCCCTCAAATATTTGGCAAGCTATCAACCCTGCCGTCACCCTAAAGCAGCAAATACAAAAAGTGGCTAGATGTTGATGACCTGAGTTGATCAACCATCAACTAGTTGACGAGTTGTCAACTCCTGTCGTCAACTGAAACATTCCTGTGATATTATTTGGTTTTATTATGGGTATTATGTTTTTTTCCTAACCTAAAACCCTATCCCACAACTTATATCACTCTATAAGTATTTTTTTACACATCAGTTATCAATTAGTCATCGCTTTTTCTCCTCTATACTCTCAAGAGAAAAAAACTAGGGTTTCTTCTAAAGATCAACTGTCAAGGCTTCAAAGTCAAGTTTTTCTCAGATTTTGTCCATCAAAAAGGCATATTGGACACGTTCTATTTAAATTTTTTCTATATTCCATAAAATTACTTAATTTTACATATTCTTTAATTATGGTTTGAAACAAGGGTTGAGGTGGATGTGTGGTTAAAATCTTGTTGTTGAATTTCATTTTGTTTTACTAGATTTTCTATGTATGAATGATGATTTTAATGTAAAGAAATTGGTGGATTGTAATCGGAAGTTGTGACATATGATAAGTGTTGAATTTGGTAACATGGTTTCATAATGTTTATGGTTTTTGAATGGTAAGAATATGAACCTCAACCAACTTAATGAATTTGATTTTTGAAAGAGAATTTAATAATGTTTAACATATCTGTTGAAACACAACATGGTTAAATGCAAATGGTATGGCATTAGTGGCAAATTATTTACATTGAATTTTCAGTTGCAATTTTGAGCTTAAATGATTTAATTGAATGGTATGGTATAATATAAGTGACTTGCAATTCTTTGTATGATGATACCATTTTGGGAATGCCTTAATGGAAAACTCTACAGATAATAGCATGTCAAAATATTTTACTTCGCCTTGAATGTAATTGTGTATCTTCAACGAGAAAGTGTAGTATAGGGAAAGACCAACACTGAAAACCATGTTTGTCGGGGGAGTCTTGTCCTAAAATATGAATGGCCATTGTGTACCGACTTTGAGCGG
Organism: Capsicum annuum; assembly: GCF_002878395.1. NCBI lineage: Eukaryota > Viridiplantae > Streptophyta > Magnoliopsida > Solanales > Solanaceae > Capsicum > Capsicum annuum. The sequence goes on from NW_025896054.1 coordinate 1,086,454, forward strand.
TGGTACACAGATATATTTTTGAGATTATATTGTTTATTAGTAACCCTATCCTATTCCTTATTCCATGCGACTAACATGGATTGGGCCCTAGTGGAAAGAGAGTAGGACTCATATAACCCGTGGGTGTGTTGAGGTCGGTGCAAGCTACATAGTTCAGGATTACATTTTAAGTGGTCATGTTTCATGTTCCTTATTCCCTATACCAATATTCTAACATATTTTTGGTTGTTGAGCATATGTTTTATGACTGGTTTTAGATAAATGTATATTTTATCCCTTTTCTTGGGTTGTATGTCAGTACTCGTCGTACTGACCGTCCCTAAATGCTACATCATTTCATGATCTAGGTTCAAAGGGCTTTACTTGTAACCTTGTGCATCGTTAGATTTTTTCTTTCCTCTACTGAAAGGATGGAGAGAAGTGGTGAGCCTTCCATCATTCGAAAAGAATTCAGACTTTTCGGTCATACAATAATTTCCATGATTTTGATTTTCTTTGGCATAGTCTAGGTCATGTCCTGACATAGTGGATGTTTTTAAGGATAGAGGCTTTGTAGATAGTGTTGGTTAATTGGTTTATATTTTTTTCTTAAGATATGAATATTACTTTATTTAAATGTTGAACTCCTTTTCATATGGTCTTGATTCCATAACTTTAATTATGACTATGCTTATGATATAATGCTTAGGGGTCATCTCAGGCCTTAGTTAGTTTGTGTTGCCCATCACGGTCAAGGCACTGATTTGGGTCGTGACATAACAACATTCATTAGAGACTAATTATGGGTAAAGGGATGCAAAACATATAAACATAACCATTTTAAAACATAGTTCTAGAGACGGGAAAAAATATTTCATTTTAACCCTCATTGAATTACAAAGCTTTTAAAGGAATTGAAATTTATAGTTTAATCATTCATAAATTTAAATGTTTCAAATATGAAATATGAATGTCTACCATTTCAAATAGTCATTTCAAGTGTTAAAACCCTCAAATAGAGATAGGAAAAGAGTGTATACATAGGGGGAAATAATATCAAGGTTTCATGAAAAACATTCTCAACCCTAGTTTCAAACAAAATCAATATATTATACGTATAAACTCAATGAACCAATATTTGTACCATTTGTTGAAAATAGGGTTTGTTCAACATACATTTTGACAAAAGAAATGTAAAAAAGCTTGAGAGTAGAGTGTTAAATCTTGAACTCTAGTTGATTTTTCTTCAAAGTAATTTGGTGAAGAATGGAATATGTTTTTGACTGATGGAAAACAAATTTAGGAATTAGGGACATTTAGTTTAGGTGGAGTGGGGGGGGGGGGGGGGGGGGGGTTAATTAATGAAAGAACCAAAAATCCCTTGCAAATACAAATAAAAATTAAGTTCCACCGGGCAAGGGGTTGTGCAGCAACAACCTCCCCTCGCACCATAGTACCCTATGTGGTGTGCAGCCCAATGCGGAGAGGAAATATAAGACCCTTCTGATAGGCTGTATGGTGCGGTCCCCAATTCCCTGACCCCTTTGACACGATGCACAACATTAGATTCACTTTTAGAACTTCTATAACATCATTTAACTCACTGCAAACAATTTTTTTCACTCTAAATATCATATAGACTCATTTTTATGATCTAATAAGACATTCAAACATACGAAACTTTATATGTACTTGCTAGGGACATGTGCAACACACGTGTCTAGCACTAGTTGTCAAATTAAATTATACTGTAGTCTATCATTTCTTTTATTTTAATTTATTTGGTTAACTAAGCAAAAATGACGTCAACTACAAGTTAATGTTCGAAACAAATTGACATAGGAGGAAATGATGACCGCATGTACATTTTAATCAAATTATGGACCTGGGTTCTTTTATTTATTTATTAAAAAAGTCTTCATGAGATCCAAACGAGCGCAAGATAAAACAAGAAAAAATGAAAAATATTTATAGCTAAAACAGGCTCAAAAGTAATTGGGTTCACGAATAATAAAACAAGACCAAAAAAGATAGGGTTTCCTAAGCCTCTCCTCAATTCTATCATCGTTTCTATCTCTTTTTTGTTGTTGTTCACGATATGTCCATTATCTCTTCCAAAATGTTGGTCTCCTTCTCCTCTTGCTATGGGTGATAACTTTGGTATCATAGTTTATGTTATTTAAAAATAGAGGAGTTGTATATATTTATGTAAGGAATGCATATTTTGATAGAATTAAATTTAGAAATCTACTAAATTATTATAAATACTAATGAATAAAATAGATCAATCCCAAAAATATAAGGAACTAAAATAAATATTATCTGAGAAACGAAGAAAATTAAAAATAAGAAAAGAAAAATTACAGTATAACTTAATTGTTGGAGTATGTCAAAAATCAATAAAAGCACAAAAAGAAGAAATATCATATTTAGAAGCTCTAATAGATAACCTAGAATACATACATCAACATGACTTATATACTATCAAATAGATAAAATGAATAAAGAAAAATTCATAATAGATGGAAAAACATATGAAAATCACGAAGGGTTAAAAATAAGAATAGTATTTTCTAATTTAAGAAAAAGATATAAGAAAATAGGTGAACAATTACATTTAATGTTAGAAAAAAAAGAATTAAAATTACAAGATAATCTAAGAGCTATGATAAGAAAAGCAAAAAAAAATGAAGAAATAGACTGGAAAAAAGAAATAGAAAAAATAAAACAACAAACTACGAATGAAATATGGAAAAAAGAAGAACAAAAAATAATAGGATTACTGAGTTAGAAAAAGATTTTTTTTTTGTTTCCCAAGGTATCCCCATTGCCAGCAGTTGTGAGACTAATCTTCTGTTCCTTCGATCAGTGCACTAAGCGGTAGGGAACTGGCCACAATGTTTGCTCCATTCACCAGAGGTGGAAATCGAACCCCCAACCTCTTGCTTAAGGGGTGAGGTGCTGAACCAGCACACCAAAAAAGAATTACAAATACTAAAAGATCTATATAAAAAAAGACAAAGAGAAAAAGACGAAAAGGATAAAGAACAGAAATTACTAGATGAAATAAACCAATTTATTGAAAAATTACACACAAAAAATGAAGAATTAAAGACCAATGAATTAGAAATAAATACAATAGATACTGAAAAAATAAATGATTATGATTCAGAAGATGGTGAAACATATACAGAAATTTTAGAAATAATCAAAGATCTAGAAATTAAGGAAAAGGAAGAAGCAGTTAATAAAGAAAATATAGAAGAAATAAATACTCTTGATAAAAAAGATGGCGAAAACATAATACCTAGTACATCAGAAATAAAAAAGCCAAAATATAATTACAAAAATAAGTACAACCCAAAAAATGAATACAGATGGACATCAAAACAAATAGTAAAGAAAAATTACCACTTCTTAGATTTAGACTGTGTAATAGACACAAATAAGACGATACAATTATGGGTAGGATATATATCAAAACAATTACTGGATAATAGCATAGACACAGCAAATACACCAGAATATATAGAAAGAACATTAATAAGAACAGTAAAATTATAGCTATCAAATTTAACCAAAGAAAGTAAAAATGTATTAAGATCTGACAAAAATACAGAAGGAACAACTAAAGAAGGAACAACTAAAGCATCACCCATAGAAATATTAAAAAAATATAAAACGGCTATAAGAAATGAATTTAGTAGTATAGAAACAGAAGAAAAAGAACAAAATATAAAAAAGGATACAAACAGGAATTTAATGTTGAAATTAGCAATATGTAATATGTGCTACATAGATGAATATACATGTGCATTCAAAGAATATTATTATAAGGGAAAATATAATGTAGAAGAAAGTAAGGAAATAACGAGATTGCACTTTAGCAAACTACCTGAACCATTTAGTTCAAAAATAATAAAAAGTTGGGATGAAGCAAAAATAGTAGATACTCTAGGAGCAAGGATAAATTTTTACAACAATGGTATAGGAATATAAGTGAAAAATATAGGGAAGAATTAAAAATGGAAAACATATTAATAAAGAATTTAGCATGTTGCAAAAATAAAATTGCACCCCAATTTGGATATGAAGAAAAATACTACAAGAAAATAAAAAGACATAAGAAATATAATAAATATAAGAAATCCCAATAAAAATATAAAAAACCAAGAAAAAAGATAATACATAAAAGACTATAAACATAAAAGACCATAGAAAGAAGAAATCTATAAAAGAATGTAAATGTTATAATTGTGAAAAATTAGGACTCCTAGCTAAAGATTGTAAAGTAACCAAAGATCCAAAAAAGAAACAAATATCAGAAATAAAGATAGAAAATGCAGAATATATGCAAATAGATTATACATATTATGAATTAGAAAGTGAAGATAGTATATATGAAATCTCGGAAGATGAAAAAGATAACGAAATAGATAGCGAATTAGATGAATTAAATGACTAAAGAAATTATACAAATAATAAAAAAGGAAGAATATTTAAATGAAGAAGAAATAGACCAAAAAATTATATTTGATAGTAATATATTTGAAGAAATAAAAGAAAAAGAATTAGACTTAAGTGTAGAAGAAATATTTAAAATACCAACAATAAGAAATATATTTAATAGACGGAAAGAAGAACACTACGTAGTAAGCCAAAAAGAACATGTAATAGATTGTAGATATGCAAAAGAAAAAGCTACTATATCACTAGTAACAAAAAAAATAGTTAATAAAGAAATACAAGATATAAAAAGTAGAGACCCAATAAAATACTTACACCTTGGAGGAACAGAAATAATAATAAAAGCATGTTTTAGAGAAGGAATAGATACACCAATAGAACTATATTTAGCAGATCATAGGATCATAAAACCTATAGAAAAAAGCATAATAAGTACTATAAGAGAGAATCTAATATACCAAAAATTTAAATTTATAATAAGTGCAAATTATTCAGTACCAATAACAGATAAAAATATAGGTAAGTCATTAGTACTATATTGAAAAATATCAGGAATAGAATTAACCCAATGAAGTAAAATATTTACAACAAGATGTAAAAATTTATATGTATTAACAACAAAACATAAAATAACTGGAAAAAATAAAATAAACAAAATACAAATAGAAAGCACTTTTGAGCAATTTGTAAAAATCATAGATAATAATGATTATAGCTACCAAAATATAGATATAGAAGAAGATTTGGAAATAGTAAATGAAAGAATAGGAACATCAAGAAGAATATCTTGTGAAAAACCAGAACCATCAAAAAGAATAACATATTAGATAGCTTCTAAACCTAACCTAACTCAATATTATATAATACGAACAATAGATGAAAAAGAATATTTAATACTAATAAACACAGGACAGGAAGATAATTATATAATGAAATACTTAGTAAAAACTGAAGAAATTAAAACAAATAATGATAAATGTCCAGATTTGCCAAGAAACCTAATAATTATTAAAAATACGACTGAAAAAAATTATAATAGGAGTCAGAAGATAAAAATTGAATTTGAAGTAAAAGAAGAAACATAAAAAGCAGATATAATATTAGAAATAAAATGGTTAGAACAAGTAAAACCATACAATATAGAACATACCAATTAACCATAACGTATAATAAAGAAAAATTGTTAATAAAAGAGCTTTAATATGAAAAAATACGTACTCATGAAGATAATAGTAGAAGGGTATTATAATAAATATTATACGCCAATGATATATACAGGAGCAGAAGCCAATTTATGTAGATATAACTGTTTACCAGAAAGTAAATGGGATAAGTTAAGAACATCAATAGTAGTTAAAAGATTTAATATTGAAGGGAGTCTAATTACATATAAAGCTAGAAATATATATATACAAAATGGGATAAAATATTAATAATAGAAGAAATTTATAATTACGGACTAACATCAAAAGATATGCTTTTGGAAATGCCATTTTTAGATAAAATATATCGACACGTAATAAATAAAACACACTAGTGGTTTACAACACCATGCAAACAAAATGGAAGAGCAAACAGAGTTACTAATAAAATAAAAAAGAAAACAGATTGGATAAAAAGAGATGAAAAAATTACACAAAAATTAGAAAATATAAAAACTACTGAAGACACGATAGAATTAATTATATTCTTTATAAATAAGGAAGAAATGATCATATTTTTAATAGATAAAGTAGAAATAATCAATAATAAATTAAAACGACTATCTCGTGAAGATCCATTAAAACGATGGAAAAAACATAAAACTACTATAAAAATTGAATTACTAAATAAAGATAGTATAATAACTCAAACACCACTAACATACAATTTTAACGATCTAAAAGAATTTGAAATGCATATAAATGAACTATTAGAAAAACAGTATATACAAAAAAGTAATAGTAAACACACTAGCCCCGCATTTATAGTAAATAAACATAGTGAACAAAAAAGAGGAAAAAGTAGAATGGTTATTGACTATAGGAATTTAAATGCAAAAACTATAACATATAATTACCCAATACCAAACAAAATACTCAAATAAGACAAATACAAGGATATAATTATTTTAGCAAATTTGATTGTAAATCAGGATTTTATTATTTAAAACCAGAAGAAGAATCTAAAAAGCTAATTGCATTCACAGTTCCACAAGAATTTTATGAATGGAATGTATTACCATTTGGATATAAAAATGCATCAGGTAGATATCAACATTTTATTGATAATTATTTCAAATAATTACCTAATTGTATTGTATACATAGATGATATATTGCTATATTCAAAAACTAAAGAAGAACACCAAAAATTATTAGAACAATTTATAAATATAATAGGAAATTCAAGAATAAGCTTAAGTGAAAAGAAGGCAGAAATAATGAAAAACTAGATAGAATTTTTAGGAATACAAATAGATAAAAATGGATTAAAAATGCAACAACATATAGTACAAAAAATAATAAATTCAAAATAAGAATTAGATACAAAAAAGAAATTACAATCATTTTTAGGATTAGTAAATCAAGTAAGAGAATACATACCAAAATTAGCAAAAAATTTAAAACCATTACAGAAAAAATTGAAAAATGATGTAGAATATAATTATAGTGAAGAAGAGAAAAAACAAGTTCAAAAAATAAAGATACTTTGTAAAAAACTGCCAAAATTATAATTTTCAGATGAAAATAAAAATTTTACATACATAGTAGAAGCAGATGCGAGTGAGCACAGCTACGGAGAAGTACTCAAATACAGGTATGAAAACGAAAAATTAGAACACCATTGTAGATATTACTCAGGAACGTTTAACGAAACAGAAATAAAATGGAAAATAAATAAAAAAGAATTATGTTCATTATATAAGCGTTTATAAGCATTTGAACCATATATTATATATAACAAATTTATTGTACGAATAAATAATACACAGGCACAATAGTGGCTAACTAAGAAAACACAAAATTCAGTTACAACAAAAGAAATACGAAGATTGGTATTAAGTATATTAAATTTTACATTTACAGTTGAAATAATCAGTACTAACAAGAATGTTATTGCAAATTACATATTAAGACAAAGCTACACAGATTGATATAACAGAAAATGATACATTAGAAGAGATACTCAAAACCATAACTACGCTTTCACTGAAAGTGGACAGTATGGGAAATGAGGTAGAAAAGCTAAAGATTAATGAAGGTAAACTAAAGTCTAAAGGTATTAGTCAACCGCATGACTATAAAAATGTAGAGCTATGTCAATCAGAAGACATTAAAATTCTAGAGCTAAAAGGAGATGTTGCGACACTCCATAAAACCCATAATCTTTATTAATTTATGTGTGCAGGTACAAGCAAATGAGTTAGTAGACAAGGATTAAATCTGAACAAGATAATTGACAAACCATTTATAACAAAAATACCAAAAGAACCTTTATTCATACCTCTACAAACTACCACATATCGAGAAAGTTTGAACCAAGACAAAAAAGCCTATAACCATATAACCCAAGCATACATAGAAACAATCCATAAAATACAAACTTACCTAAATCTTTAGCCGAGAGCCATAAATATCCAAGAAGCAAACACAGACTATATAACCCAAAAACTACAAGGATACAACAAGTTAATCGCACTACCAAAAACCAATCCAAACCTAGTTAGAACTTGTTTCAGTTATGAACTACTAAATACCGTATATACTCGAGACGGAAACGAACTAACAACTATACCACAAATATACAAAGAATTCACTACTTACAAAAAAATAACCAAAGAAAACCTATTTTTGATAAAGTTTTATACCGCACCAGCTGAAATATTATATGATGAAATAAAACCAGTTATACAAGATGTAAAAATTGGATTAACTAGAGATATGATTATACCAGAAGACATTGGACAACAACTAGAGATACCAAAAGTTGAGATACCTAATTTTTACGCAAATAAATGAATCATTGGAATATCTACAATTATCCAAGAGCTAACAAATAACTATCTTAATAGAAACCCTATATGGAGTTACCATTCACGAGACCAGCTAATGATCTATTCAAATTCAAGGGAACTACGACATTCATATATGAAAGAAGTTCAAAAATGGATAATGACATTACTCAATCCGAAAAGGCAACCAACCACAAGAGCAATCAAGAAGGAATTTATTTCAGAAGAGTTACTGACAAGATATTGCAAATTAATAGGAAACAAATATCCAGATCATTTATGTTCAAGATGTAACAGAGAAGATAATATTATCCTAGAAGTTCAATTAAAATGAAGGACAAAATTTAATCAAAGTAGATAACTAATACAATAAATGAAGAAAAATCAACCAAGAAGATAAGGATAAAAAGAAGCCAGCTGGAAGATGGACAACAGGAGATAAGGAAAATGACATAAAGGAGAAAGCGACAAAAAGAAGGATGGTCCAATAAAAATATAAAGGAGAAGACAAGAAAAAAGCTACATGTAAATTATTTTTGTATTTTAGTGAAAGTTAGGTTTACTTTTTGATTTTTAAGATGTAAGTTATTGTATAGCCATTATTAGTTTTTTGACAAGTGTAGAATAGGAATAGTTTTAGGATTTTCATTTTGTAGATTATAAATAGAAGAGACATTGGCAATCTAAGGCAAGACTTTCTATAAGGAAAGCAAGCCTTCTTGTTTTTTCTGTATCTATTACACAATCTAAGTCTAAAAAGTTATAATTTTTATTAACTATTTATTTTGGTGTCTATTTCTCATATTCATCCTTTAGAATATATTTTTTAAACTTATTATTATAATATGTAGGTTTTCTTATTTCTGATGTTCTAGATATTATATTTTCATCTTCTTTTTTATCAAGAGTATTTATTTCTGTGTTTCTATTTTCTAAGTTTTCTTCATTAATTATTTATTGTTTTTCATTGATTTTTAAATTTTTTGTATTTGTTAAGATTTCTGTATATGTTTCACTATTTGCTGAATCATAATTATCTGTTTCTTCAACATATATTGAATTTATTTCTAATTTTTCTTTAAATTAATTTATCTCGTTTGATAATTTTTGTTCTTTATCCTTTTCTTCTTTTTCTTTCTGTCTTTTTTCATACAAATCTTTTAGCATTTGTAGTTCTTTTTCTAATTCAGCAATCCTGCTATTTTTAGTTTTTTCTATTTTTTGTATTTCTTCTGTAGTTTGTTGTTTTATTTTTTCTATTTCCTTTTTTCTATCTATTTCTTCGTTTTCTCTTTCTATCCTTACCATAGCTGCTAACTTATCTTCTAATTTTAATTCTTCTTTTTCTAACATTAAATATAAATGTTTATCTATTTTCTTATACCTTCTTCCTAGATTAGAAAGTACTATTTTTATTTTTAATCATCATGGTTTTCATATATTTTTTCATCTATTATAAATTTTTCTTTGTTCATTTTTTATTTAATTGTAAATAGATCATGTTGGTATGTATATTCTAGACTATCTATTGTTGATTCTAAATTTGATATTTCTTCTTTTTGTGCATTTATTGAGTTTTTACTAACTCCGACAATTATATTATACTGTAGTCTTTCTATCCTTATTTTTAATTTTTTACGTTTTTCAGATACTATTTGTTTTAATTCTTTATATTTTTGTACGTTATTCATTTAAATATTATTTTGGGGAATATCTAAATCTAGTTTTATCAAATAAATTATAATTAATAAATTAATCAAATAAATCCATATATATACGACTTTCGTATTTTTTAAATAACAAGGCTCTGATACCATTGTAGAGGATGCGGATTAGGCGCGGTAGATAATAAATTGACTTAATTGCATAATATAAACATGTGTTTTACTTTTTATTTTCATTATATTTTTTATTTCATCATGTAGTTGACTTTTACTTCCTAATTACTCATTATACAAAATTAAAATAAGGAAGAAAGTTTCATGTAAGACTTATCAGAAATTGCTAAAAGCTTTAGCCATTATGTTGCAGCTGAGAGAAGGTAATAGAAAGTAATTTTTAGGCAGCGGCGGCGGCGACGACAGCGACAGGAACAACAACAACATCAACAATAATAATAACTTCATCATCATCATCATCATCATCATCAACAACAACAACAACAACAACAACAACAACAACAACAACAATAATGATAATAATGATAATAACAATAATAATAACAATAATGATGATGATAATGATGATGATGATGATGGTGATGATGATGATAATGATGATGATCATGATAATGGTGATGATGAGAGGAGGAGGAGGAGGACATGTACGTAGTAGCAGTGGTACGACGAATAGTTGAACGAAAGATAAAGAATTATCAATAATAAATCGAAGAATTATAAATATTAGGTCCAGTAAGATGTAGTACTTTGTGATGATGATAAATAATATCTTTTTGTAATTTTTATAAATATAATTCTATAATGGAAGAGTTTTATTTTAATTATAACTAATACATAAACTTATAACTTTCAGATGTTATGAAATACACTTAATATTAAATGAACGATAATAGTAATATTAATAATAATTATTAGTAGTAATAACTGTAGTAATAGTAGTACGTAGTAATTCGAGTTGTAATAGTGGTAGTAATATTAACAACAAACAACAGAAACAACATCACCAGTAGCAGCATCAACAACAACAGTAACAACAACAACAACAACAACAACAACAGCAACAAACAAACAACAACAATAACAAAAAAATATTATTTTTTTTATCTCTTATTATTTACTTTAAAATATATATATAAAATTGATCTTATCAATGTCAAATATTTTAAATTAATGTTTATAGATAATAAGATAATTATGCATTGTATTTGAAGAAAGTACAATATAATGTAAATAATAAACCCATCTTCTTCTAACAAATTGATATGATATTTTAATTTTGATTTAAATAAAATTTAAATTGGAATGAGATTCTCGCTTCTTAATATCTCTTATACGTACACCATATAGTAAAATATTTTATCGTATTCTTCATTCGTTTTTAGATTGTTTCTTAATATAACATTTGTATTTTTATATGTAGGAAGGATATAACATTCATTTTTATATTTTTCTATTGATGTTTAAAATGTACCAACTCAAATTGATTTCAGTATCTGTTTTTGTGATTCGACTTAATGAATAATATTGTAGTCATTGCTTTTTTTTCCTTCCACTATAATTCAACAAGCACCTCCTATATCATCACTTTCTATTACTTCCATATTTGTTAAGGTTCATGATAATTTCTTTATGTGAATATAAATATTGAGTCTATAATGACGTTTTGAAAATATATTATTGAATATTTGTTATTAATATTTGTATATATCTTTTATCATAATTTTAATGGAGTATGTTATCATATTTTATTTATTTTCAATTGTTGAACAAATTCATTATGTTTCAAAATCACTTTCAAAAAAGGCAAATTTAGGAAGAACTTATTTAGAGGATTATAATAAGGATTAAAATCAAACGGTTATTGATAGTAGTAAAAAGTTTATTGAGTAGCTATTTGTTAATTTAGAATTATAACAATAAATAACTTTATTTGATGTGATTATTATGCCCCAATAATAGCGAAAATACTAACATTTTATAATTATCTTTTTGCGTATTTTTTCTCCTATTTTTATTTTATCCTGACAGGATAAAAAATATGGACAAGACATGAACTTCTTCTATGATGGAAAAAAGTTTCAAATTTTAGTTTACTCTAATTTATGCGCATTGTAACGCCCCAAAATTTAATTCCGAGATGTCACACGTTGCTAAAGGCTATGGGTAACCCCCAAGCTAACCTTTTAAGCCTGCTACTAGATTTGAACCTTACTTTAAGATAATCCAATCTAGAAATAATATTGTGTTATATCAAAAACTGACCTGAATAAAGTGTAGGTATTGTCTGAATAACAAATACTGAAAGTCTGTAATTAAACTCGTAGTCCAACATGCCTCAACTACTAAAGAACTAGAGAGCCATTGGGACAAATCTCCAACTGGCTTGGGCTCAACTGAAAATGATAACTCAGTTACTATGAAAGTTGGAAATCTGAAGGATTAGGCCATAGAATTATGAGGATTCACTAACTGTGCGAGCATAGATAGAGATGCTCGAACTACTCACGCTGATAATACTGAGCACCTGAACCTACATTATAAGACAATGTAGCACATAGACATATATGTGGATCTACACTTTGAGGATGTACTGAGTATATGGGGGTGTAATTGTCATGACCCGAATTGGGGCCCTGGCCGTGACGGACATCCCTAACCATGAATGCCCGAGAGCCCTTCTAACTTGTTATCATAGACACTATTTATATACAAATAGGAAGTACAAAAAATACATACTGAAATAGAATCATGGTCATAAGTCTGAACTCAATTTATAATGTGAAAGTAAAGCCCAACTATAACTAGACAATGTCTGCATCAGTCTATGAAGTATCTACTACATCTGAAAACAACAAATGTCTGAAACTGGGACAAGGCCCCTAGTGGACCTAGACTAAAATAAATAACATAATTTGAAAGACATAGACCTTATGGAATAAACAAAGCTCACTAATTGCACACATTAGTGTTGTCTGAAAAATCTATGGCTTAGCAGAGCTTTTGAACATAGCTTTTGACCTTGGAGGTAGGGGGGTCAATACAATTCTAATGGTATGCAGAGCAATCCAAAATAAATCTTTTATATAAATAAAATAGTTGAGAGCTAGTCACAAACATCATGAAAGATATAATTTCCAAACATATGGGCATTTTTGAAAACATAAAACCTTTCTGTCATTGCAGTTTCTGATCTTTGTATTACTTCTGAGTTAGATGACACTCCCCTACAAGTCTGATATTCCATGGGCTATATGAAATTCTCCATTGACTCGGCGGGGAAGCCCCCAACCCAAGTGTGCCGCAAGGGTTGGAGTGTCTGAATCTGATACACCATAGGGCACTAGGCCAACATATAATAATATACCCGGATCGACAAATCACGGTTTTGGGCAATGATTCGTCTGATTTCATGCCTTTTTCTGGGAACCACCTAATCTCTTTTTATGTCCAGTTTTAGTCTGTTCTAAAACATATATCATTCTAGTTTCTAAATCTGGAAATCTGATTTCAAACATGCATTCTATTCTGTTCTGAATTACCATGGCATTATCTGAGTTGGTGTCGTCACACCAAGACTTGCAAGTCCTATTTCTGAGCCATAATACATCATGTATGATTCTTTCATTAAAAATTCAATTCAAACCATCCAAACATGCAAATAATGTAAGAGATTTCATGTTTCGAAAGCATAAGTCAAACCTATGCAAGGATTACCATTCGTTCTATAACAATGTGGTGGTCATGTAATCTTTAACAAATCATGCAACTTTTTTCATTATATGATTATATTCAACATTCATCAACATAAACAACCCTCTCTTGTGAAATCAAAATCCTATCAAAATATGACATTACTCAAGACATTTCATATCTGTTTTTCAAGATGGATTCAAAATAATTCCTATCATATTATAAGTAAAGAAAAATCATAACAGGAGAGGGATTTTTCATGAGTCATGCTCTCAATTCAATCATCAACATTAAAGCACATGCTTGCAGACACACACACATACATACATACACACACACACACACATATATATATATATATATTTTCAAATAAATTTGAGGGAAGGCCTAAAGACCAAAACAATATCATCAAGGCTTCTAAAACATGTTTATAATCATAAATCCAAAATCCTTTTCTTAAAATCATGATTTCTAAACCCTTTGCATAATTAAAAGAAGATTTCTATGCCCATGAGATTTTAGGAAAAACCCACGTACCTTAAATTAAAAGTTTTTAAATGAACTCTAACTTTTGAGATATTATATGTATGATTGATGGGTGCTTCTTGTAGCCCTCGTGATGGGGATTCCGAATCTTGAGGAATTAAAGAAAACCCACAGTTAAAAATTAAGATATATTGATCTTTGGGTTGAAACCCTAAGGAGTGTTCTTGGTGATTTTGAGAGAAAATGATGTTATTTTGGTATTTGAAGGATTTAATCCCGTGTTAAGATTGAATGGGGGTGAAAAATACCACTTTTTCCCTTAAAAATGCAAAAACAGCACCTTGAAATTGGGTGCGTGTGTCGCATGCTAATCACGCGATGCTACTGTCTCAGTCATAAAAATGGCCATAACTTTTCGCTCGGGTATCGGATTTTGGCGAAATTGATATTGTTGCAAAGCTAATACAAAGATATTTCATTTGATATATAGTAAGACCTATAATTCCTTATATACAAAGATTTATGGTCAATTGAAGTTGATCCAAGTTTCGACACTCACTCAAACTCGAATGATAGGAAAGCTTTCAACTCGTCCTTGAGTTTGGAGACCTCTATAATCTTATTTAATGCTCAAATAGGTTCCCACACTATATAATTGATTCACAAGCCTAATTTTCATAGGATTTATGACTTTTGGATCAACTATCCATAGAAACGACGGTTTTCGTTCTAGCCCGAAATGCAGGGTGTTACAGTAATGCATAAGTAAACATCATCATAACTAGAAAGTAAATGCACATGGATGTATATGATTCGCATAAGCTTGATTATCTAAAATATCAAAATATAAAATCATGCATAATAAGTCATACTTGTGAATCTAGTGAGTAATAACACTTAGTCTTGTAAAAGCTTGTCTATCATTCTTTTCTTTTGAAACTCTGACGCTTTGGGAACTTTGGAAATCTTTGACTTTGGGATTCAGGGAGTTTCTTCTAACCAACATAAACCATATGAGCTGACATAGAGTCTAACGTCTTGCCCATGTTGGGGAGAGTTGTTCTACTCTTTCCATTAGAGTAGAACCTTAACTTTAGTGATCACTATCTTAGCCCACTATGGGTGTTTAGAACCTACGGTGGCTCGTAGTTCTATGCATGAGACCTTGAAATAATACCCAACTCGGTGCTAAATACTACTCCCATACTTCTTGCTCAGAACTTTTAGGAAATCCACCTTAAAACAGCACAAGGGTTTATAAAGAAAACCAATTATACTTCTCTTTGCTTTAAATCATAAATAATGTGGATTCCTATCTTAGCTTAGGTTCGGAAGATGAACCTTTCTTAAAAATCTGAATACTTTCTTGTTAAAGAATGCTAACAATATACTCTTCATGTAATATCAAAATTCATACTTGGGTTTAAAACATATGTACTTAAATGATCACAATTTCATAATTATGCTTAATTCTCAACAATTATCTTGGAAATACTTGAAAATATCAATTCGAAATAGGAATGTGAAATTCATGATATAAATCCTTAATTCAAAGCATAAATAGGTGGAATAAATAAGTAATTCAAGGCTTAAATTGCTTATATCTTCATAAAATTAAAACAAGATGCTTTGGGTATAAACCTCAACTTGCAAATCATGTAATCTTTAATAAAATTCAAGTTTTTGTGCACAAGAACGAAAGATTTGTCCTTTTTAAAACCCCACATACCTTGGATGATGAACTAAATGAACAACTTTGCTTTTGAGACTCTATTTGTGCTCTTGAATAATGTTTCTTGGAATTCTTCTGTTGGGAATCTTGAATCTTAAATTAATTTTAAAAAAGGATGGTGGAATCTTGGGATTCTTGAGGTTGATTGTTGAAGCTTAGGGTTTTTGGTTGAGAGAAATCTTGAGAAATATATCATAAGATGCTTGTAATAGCCCTAAATCTTGTGTTTAGACTGAATTGGGGCTAGGAAAACGTCTAAAATACTCTTTTTGACTTCTGAACAAAATTGAAAAAAAAAACCGTAACTGGGTCCTGATTTAATGGACCACCTTGACGCGCCACTATCGCAGTGGCTCACTAGAAACTGACGAATGGGAAATTGGGGTCCTCCGTGATGTGGAGCTATCGCATTGTCCCGCAGAATTTTGACAATTGGGACCTGGAACTTCAACACGGCATGCCACCGTGCCCTATAGAAATTCCATTTAGGCCTTCCACACAATGTGCCCCTATCGCGTTGGGCTACTGAAATTCGACAATTGGGAAAATGGACCTCTCCGCGATGCTCAAATGTCACGGAGGTCCACTAAAAATTGACAAATGAGAATTTGGACCTCGTCGCCATGCACCGACATTGTGGTGGTCCACTGGAATGTGACAATTATGAAATTTTCCTTCACCGCGATGCGGTGACTTCCCAGTTGGCACGCTTTCAACTTAAAAATGCTCTAACTACTTCATCGAGTGTCGGATTTGGGCGAATTTGGTATCGATGTAAAACTTATTCAATTTTCCACACAATGAAAATTTGAAATCTAGAAAATAACATCCCTTAACATTTTATGAACGAATTTAAACAAGAAAAGTTCGGGGTATTACATGCATGCACTTAAAAAATTATATTGTGAATATGATCAAGAAGTAATTTTTTTAAAAAAATGAGTCAATAAGAAAATATTGAACAATCAAAATAAAATGAAGATAATATAAAGGTGTTTGCACTTTGAGTTAATTTTTTAAAAAAATGAACGTACATTGTACATAAAATATTAAACCTGATTGTTTAAAGTTGCGAGAGATACTTAATTTTAAGCAGATTAATGGTAAAATAATTGTCACCAATAAAAAATCTGATATAATTTTAAGTAATAGATTAAATAAAAATAGGATTGATATTATTAAATAAATATTAGAAAATTAAATATATTTAAGGAACTTACAGTATTCTGACAGATATTTCATTTATTCGTTAAATTTATGAAAATTTCTTATTAAGTACATTGAATTTAGACATAGTATGATAATAGATTTGTTATATTAATACAAACTATGAATTAGAATAAGTAATATTATAATTTTTCACAATATTTATCCATCACATGGGTGGGTATATTGATTGTATTATGTTTATAGGAATATTATATACTGAATGTAACCTATATTATAGGACTTTTTGTCATTAACTATTTGCTTCATTGAAAGTTAAGCAACAAATATTGATGAAAATTAAAGTGATAATGAATAATATAAGAATTATATAATTGGAGGGGGGGGGGTGCTTATATTTTTTTATTTTTTCAATAAAAAGATTAAGGGGGAGAGGGGATATAGTTTTTTAGAAAAAAAAATTTAAGGGTTGGGGGTGGGGGTAGGGCTAGGGCTAGGGATGGAGATGGAATGTGGAGGTGAAGATGGGAGTAGGGAGGAAGAAAAAAATTCTTTCAATTTCGCATTTCATTAAGAAATAATATGCTAGATGTAGTGTTTTCTAAGTAATATGATTTAACAGACTCAAACGATATATTTTAATATGAAATAATTATAAAATAATATTTTGATATTACCCGCACATCGCATGGATACGTATACTAGTTTGATAAATATGGAAAAGGCCATCATATGGTCTCTTAGGGAAGCTATCCATAGTCGAAGAAAAATAGTTGGTTCTTGTGCCAACAAAACTTGAAAGACTCTCAACCACTTTCTAATATTTGAAGTTTCATTTTTCTTTACAATTTTAGCAATCTCTGATGCCTATCTTTTTCAATAGAAAGTACAGAAGTTGGTAAATAATTTAAAACAAGATTTTATTTTTTGCTTATGCAAATTTGCAGATTAACATAAGATAGTGTAGAATGTTTGGTTCTATGGAGTGTGTTTGGTATGAAGGGAAACATTTACTGGAATGTTTCATTTTCAAATACTTTATTTAGGGTCTGTAAACAACCTCTCTATCTCAACAAGGTAAGGGTACTCTCTATCTCAACAAGGTAAGGGTAAGATCTGCTTATACTCTATCTTCCCTAGAACACTACTTGTAGGATCACACGAGGGCGTATTAGTGTTGTTGTACTAAGTTTCGTAATCATAATGGATTGACAAGAACTTGTCTATGTTCCCTGACAAGGACAATAGAGTGAATAGATGGCTATCTATTTATCTATTAAAAATTTCTTGCATAATTGTTAGCAGGATTAGAGTTCTAACCAAAAATGAAGTGTTCTTTTCCCTTTCTTGCTCAGCTTTTTCCATCTCTAAATAAGAGTTAGAATAGAGAGTAGTGTACACTACATCAACATAGGACTCATTTCGTACATCCCGTATCACAAGAACACGATAATGAGGGTCAAGTCCCTTCACAAATCACCTCACTTTCTCCCTTGAGTCTGTAACCAGAAATAGAACATACCCGAGTGTTCAATAAACTTAGCTTCGTTCTCAGTAATTGTTATAGATCCCTATTGCAGGTCATAAAACTGATGTCTCATTTTATCCTCCTTGCACAACTGAATAAACATGTCCCTACACATTACTAGAAACTCAGATCAAGTAATCGGTGGTAGTCTTTCTTGTCTGCCTTACTGAATGGAAGTCCACTATTCCTTTGGAGATCTTGAGAAAAGAAATAAGGTAAATTCCACATTACGAGTCTCATTCAATCCCAAAATAGAATAAATTTTTGAGGCCCAATAGAAGCTGGCGTGGCATCAAATTCTGGTGGCTTAAGATGCATGAAATTTTTAAGATCCTTAGATTGACCTACTACTACAACTGAATAATTAAATGACTGAGGTTCATGAGTACCGAAAAAATTAACTAAGCTTGCGTCTGCGTTAGTGGAGTAGCTCGACGAACAAGAATTTCACCTTAATTAGGCACCAATGCCTCTAACACGTTCAAAAACTCATTATTGTGTCCCCATGCAATGCAATAGTAGTATAGCAGTTCGTTTTTATACTGGAGCATCCTGAACAACTTGATCTTACACTTGTTTAAAAGAAATAACTAGGGGTTGACCCACATTCCCAAGTTCAAGTTGAGGACCGGCCTATGCCCTTGTCCGAGGCCTAACCAGATAAGACCTAACTTGACCACCACCACGAGTACAATAATGTCCAGACCTATGTAGAGCATGTGTATTAAGCTGACTAGTAGAGGAAGAACCACATATCTTAGCGAACTGCGAAATAATATTTAAAGGTTAGTTGTGATTCAACTTGACACACGAACAATGAATGAAAGGGGAAAAACTCACTAAATGTTCAGTACCTATATTCCCATGAGCAAGACACTACTAAACACTTCTTAATGCCTGGGACCTAAAACCTACGCTCTGTTATCAACATTATCATAGTCCAAAATAATCCCTAGGTGTGACTAGCACCTGCTAACACCTCTAGTCGGAAGAATCAATTTTCTTACACTTTACTAGTTAATAGCACTAACATAAGGTATGTGCAACTCATAGACATCAATAAATTGTGAATAATAATTAAATAAAAATACATAATCAAACTATAAATTCAACAATAACTTAAGAACTAATTTTAAAATCCATATCCCACACTAAAGCCATGGAGCAACTAAAATAATGTTACATGAGTTGAACTTTAGGGCATGGAAACCCAGTGAAAATATATAAAATGAAATTAGCTAAAGCTGAAAAAATAATCTTCCATGAACAATCCAAAAGCTCTCAGTAATATAATTCTGACGAACATACTGTCACCCACTAATTTTACCTCCCGTGATAGAATCTACAGCATGTAAATTATTGATACAAGCACAAGTAGAGCCAAGAGCACAAGCCATTGTCCAAGGTTCAAGCTTCGGAATTGGCAAGCAATTGAAGACCTTTTAGGAGTATTTTGAAGCCTTGGTCAAGAGAAGAAAGGAGGAGGGGTTGTTAGACTCAAGAGGATCCTATCATTAAGTTCATTAAGGACTCTTTACACTCCAAAATAACATTCAAGGGGTGCCCTTTTCTCATGCCCTCATTAAGGGCATTTTAGTCATTGTTATGTAATAGTAAAAATAGAGCTATTATCTTCTTTTTTCCTTAGACTTTTATAAATTGAAATTGAGTATTACTCTTTGGGTAGTTTTCTCTTAGATTAGTTACAGGTCTTAGAAAAGACATTAGAATCAAGGTCAATCTTGTATTGGCACTTTGGCAAAGAAAGGTGGTGCTTAAGGACTTAATCTCTTTGGTCCACCTAAGAGTAAGGTTTGATCCAATATTAGTGTTGTGTGTCTTGGTGTTTGATATACACCTTGGTTCTATTCCTTGGTGTTGGTAAGGGTCTCATTACCTATCCTTTACATTTATGCAATCTTCTTCTTCATCTCGTTTCTATGTGTTGTTTTCTTTGTCTTATGGTTGCGGATTTTGTATCTCAAGTCCTTAAATTTGGTTATTAGCTTATTTTATTGTATCATTTGGTATCAAAGTCATGTATTAGAGTTTTTTCCACAACTCTAGTCTTGGTTCTAAGAAAATCTCCACAAAAAAAGAGTCTAGAGTCAAGAAAATAAAAATAAATACATGTTTCATTTTTGTGTTGTTTTCCTGGTAAAGTGCTAGATCCTTTCTCCAAAGCACCTAAGGAGTCTAGATCTACTTTTGGAACAAGATTTGGTTGATTTTGAGCTACATCCACCATGGCTATGGTGTGATTTGAAGCTTTTGTGGGTGGATCCGTGTGGCTTAGTACTTGTGTTGTGATTTTTGAAGTGATTCTGTATTGTTTGAACTCACCTTAACCTAAGGAACCTAGATCTAGAATAAAATTAAAGATTAGGGTTCATTTGGTTAGAGTTCAAACTTTGGTCAACTCTTAAATATTCATCTTTTTCTTCCATCTTCATCAAATCTTTTTAAAGAAAAATATTCAAGGAGTGTGTTTGATCCAAAACGGGGTGGAAAGATAGTGTACTTGGTGTTTATAAAATAATATTTCTTGGCATATTCAATTTCATCCAAAAGAAGGAAGAGATAAAGGGAAAAATCAAGTACACAACAAGTATAAATCCAAGTACAAAAGGGGATCAATCTTTTTGAATTCAATTGGATCTTGAGAAAGGATCCAAACTTGTTGTTTTTCCCTCACAAAGTATTTTTCTCTTCTTCCCTAAGGTGTTAGGCTGAAACTTGAAGAGTTTGGGATTTGAAAAATTTGAAAATCACGTCCAATCAATGAATGCCACATCATCAAGTGTAATCGACCAAATCAAGTTCTAAGTAGATTTTCCTAGTTTCTAATTTTTTATTCTAGTTTCTTATATGTTAAATTCTATCACTAATTAACAAACTAGTAAGTACCTACTAGGTTGGTAATTACTCTAGAGTTTGTTTTGTTTCGTGTCTTTGATTTTTGTGTGCTTTTCTCATTTTTAATTCATAGTATCTTGTTGGTTCAACTCCGAAAGATATTTTTCTTTGAGTCGTCTCAAACAAAATTCAATTCCGGACCAAAGTACAATCATCCCTCATTAACTTGCCAAATATTTTCCATTGTATCAATACTTGAAAGACCAAGTATAGGTAAAGCTTAGTGTGAGGCTTTTGAACTAATATGTTTGTTCATTTTGTAGGTGTTATCTTGCTGTTTTTTGGCTTTTGTTAGGTACATTTGAGATAGAATCCAAGGATACCACATCTCAAACCTTGGGTAATGATGTTTTGGGAGCCATGATGGCTTGGTTTAAGGCCTTTGACTGAGATATGAAGGGTTATATGGATGCTATGAGGACAGACATAAAGGGTGATATGGATGCTATGAAGAGTGAAATGGTCACTATGAAGAGTGGTGTGATTAAAATGAAAGCGGGGGTTGATAGACTATGTGATAGATTATGTCTACAAACCCTCAACTAGTTCAAACACCTCAACACCAAAGATCCTACAATCCACCAAATCCAAGGCCACCAATTCAAATCCTCCTTCAACCAAATCCAGTTTCTCCTATCCTAACTTCCCAAAACTGAATTCCCTCCATCCAAGTTGAAGAAGAGAAAGAGCTATAACCTAAGGAAAGTGAGGCTGAGCCTTAAGATGGAGAGAAAATAGATGGTGAGGTACAAGAAAAATATGAGAAAAAAATAAGAAAAGGGAAGGGGAGGTCTCGAAATGCGTGCTTGGAAAGGGAAAGGCAAACTTGATTGTGGGACTTGCCCACAAGTGTGCCTTGTTACTTCCTAACCCAAATGCTAGCATTTTACCTAGTTTTGATTCTTCTTATGTGCAGGTACAAGATGAAATGATAACCAAGAAGGATCCAAAGGTAGTTCCAAATGAAAGCATGAGAAATGAACTAGAGACTCCCTTGATCGAGAGCTCCAGAAAAGTAAACTGCCCAAGCCTTACCCGAGGTGATTTTACTACACTCAACACTTCCTTGAACTCAAAATGTTGTGATTTCGTATCTTGTGAAGTGGTTTGGGGTTTGCAAGTGTATAAGTCTTTCCTTAGTAACTCTTTTGTTGTTAATAGTGATCAACTTTCTCTTAAAACTAGTTCACTACTTGAACATGAGAAAGGTATGCTTGAGAATTTCCAAGTTGGTATTGATGATTGTAATGTTGATCTTGATATAGAACATGGTCCTTTGAACTTGTATAATGAAATTCGTGAGGTTAATACTGTTCAACGTGACCACGTGTATGTCAATATTGTGTGTGGTGTTTTGGGAAGTCAGGATATTATCCTCAAGTACAAGGTGTGGGTGGTTTCAGCCTAGACCCCTGCCAACTACTTCTCTTTGACCCCGAAATACCTTTGAGGTGTGGGATGTGTGTATAGGTTCATGCTTATTACCTTTTGATGTTGATTCCCTTTAATTTATTTGTATCATTTACGCTAAGCTTTTCATTCCAAATACCAAGGACACATGGATATATGTTAAGTGTAAACCACCTTGGAGTAATAATATAATTGTGGTACTAATGCTACCCCTTCTACCAAGAGGATTATGTGTTTGTTTTGCTCTCTCTTTGGTTTTGCAATATCTAAATTTGAGGACAAATTTCTTTCAAGATGGAGAGGATGAACCAAGCACAAGTAGCACCAAGAGCACAAGCCATTGTCCAAGGTTCAAGCTTCAGAATTGGCAAGCAATTAAAGACCTTTTTTGAGTATTTTGAATCCTTGGTCAATAGAAGAAAGGAGGAGGGGTTGTTATACTCAAGAGGAGCCTATCATTAAGGCATTAAGGAGCTTTTACACTCCAAAATAACACTCAAGCGGTGCCCTTTGCTCAAGCCCTTATTAAGGGCAGTTTAGTCATTG
This sequence comes from Capsicum annuum, assembly GCF_002878395.1. Classification (NCBI taxonomy): domain Eukaryota; kingdom Viridiplantae; phylum Streptophyta; class Magnoliopsida; order Solanales; family Solanaceae; genus Capsicum; species Capsicum annuum. The sequence continues at coordinate 1,110,047 of NW_025896054.1, forward strand.
TTATCTAATAGTATAAATAGACCCATTATCTTCATTTTCCTTAGACTTTGATGAATTGAAATTGAGTGTTACTCTTAGGGTAGTTTTCTATTAGATTATCTATAGGTCTTGGAAAAGATATTGCAATTAAGGTCAATCTTTTATTGGCACTTTGGCAAAGAAAGGTGGTGCATAAGGACTTGATCCCTTTGGTCCACCTAAGAGTGAGGTTTAATCCAATATTGGTGTTGTTTGTCTTGGATTTTGATACACACCTTGGTGGTATTCATTGATGTTGGTGAGAGTCTCATTACCTATTCTTTACATTTATGCAATCTTCTTCTTCATCTCCTTTCTATGTGTTGTTTTCTTTATCTTGTGGTTGCTGATTTTGTGTCTCAAGTCCTTAAAATCGGTTCTTAGATTGTTTTATTGTATCATTAATGAATGAGATATATATAAATATAACTAGTAAGATCATCGACTCACTACTTTAAAAACTCCTGAAACATGTTTTTGAAACTACAAAAATGTCAAAAACATAAAAATATTACACACGAATTATATCATAATAGGAAGTCCAACAAGATCCAACAATCATTTATAGGAAGTTATATATCATAATAAAATCTATTCCAAGTACTTCTCATAATCTTTAATTAAAGTAATTAACCAACATCAGGGGTTTTAGGCAACATACACAATGCTCCAAATATATCAAGTGTATCCACAATACTTAAGAAAGTACACATAATGTCCCATATCATATCAAGAAGCACACAGAATGCCCCAATAGAACCAAGAAGCATACACAATACTCAAGGAAGTATATATAATGCTCTAATAAAACCAAGAAGCATATACAATACTCAAGGAAGGATACACCATACCCCAATATCATTGTACAAAAACATATCACATCATAAAATAGTTCATAAAAGGAGTTTCAGTATTCTTGAACAAGAAGTATATGCGGTGATCATAGGTGGATTTTATGCACCTAAATGTTGTTATCTAGCCCTAATTAGCTTGTTTTTGAGGACTTCTTGTATGCATAATAAGTTAATCTTAAATAAATGAGCATCTAATCTTTAAGTTATGTGTTGACAATGTTTAAGGTGTGTTCAAATCAATTTTTGAATCAAAACGTTCCATTTGAAATTAAATGAGAAAACTAGTACTCTTATCTTCAACTATATGTTATTCTAGTTCGTCTTGTTTGATTCTGTCATTTTTAAAGCTCTAATTTGAGGTATACTATGTTGTAGGAAACTTGGTGAGATGATAAACATGATATTTAGTTGATGTACAAGATGCTTTTCAATAGAAAAAGCTACCAAAAAGCAAGCAATGAAAGGCTAAATGCATGCGATAATCTATGAGCAAAGCTAGAATTTTTGGGCTTAGGGGTGTGCTTCACTGTGTAGACACTACTTTAAGTGTGTGCCATGCCCTAGGTTGCCTATAAAAATTTAAATTCCAGTAGCTTACCATGATAGAGGCGTTCCGCGCTCCCTATCCTCTGCGATTAGGGTGTGACATGGTTGCTAGTTAAAATCTGCCAGTTATTTCCTAATATAGATAGAACACTCCAATTGTTTTGTAACAATCACTGACAAATTATGGGGATTTAAATACACTTGAGGAGGGTTAACTTAGGGTTTTTACTCTTTTACTTTAGTTTATTTGTGTATTATTACATAAATTTCATAACTATTGTTCTTTTTAAGTCCATGAGTTGACAAACACCCTCATCTGGGGTTAAGGCTAAGAGCTTGATTACTTTTCCTTATAATATAGTTGGTTTATTTATCATCATTATTTATTGTTCATGTATTTTTGTTATTTACTATTCTACGAATTTGCCATCCTTAGAATAAATGCATAATTCTAATGTGAATTAGGAAAGAGGAACGCTAGAACAGAACGTGGGGTATATGGGATGGGATCATAATCATTCATTGATTTAAAGTTATGATTGAGTTTAGGATAGGAATATACCTAAGTTTAGCTATTTGTTCCATCTAAGGGAATAAAGAAAAATTCATTTAACCTAGTACTTGAATCCCACTCAATGATGTAGTTGTGATGCTAAGTTAGATAGTTGATTAGAGATCAGAAGACTTTAATCATATCTTAATCAACCCCGTGAACCACCTACCAAGAGAATTAAATTAACCAATGAGATTATATAGCATAGTAGGATAGTTCATAGTGCCTTAGCTCGGGGTTTCTCCGCATTATTGTGTAAGAACCTTCATATTACCTCATTGTTTATGTTTACTTTTTATTTTAATATCTCAAACATTTTTGGATAATTTAGTACTTGTTTAATCTTTGTAGTGAGACTACAATAAGGTAGTTGTTTAAGGAAAGTCCCCGTGGGATAGATACTTAGATTTTAAAGGCTATTTTACTATATGGTGGACAACGTACACTAGCGTGTGCGCTTAGGGACATTGTCGGGGACTTGTAAAGTTGAAACTATCTTAGTTTTAGTTTTTCTATTTAATTTCTTAAGTGCTAATTACTTGATCTTAGCTTTTGAATTCATAGGTATAGTATTGAAAAGCAAGTACGCTGGAAAGGGACAAAGAGTTTTTATAGCCATTTCTTGAGCCTGAGAAACACTTACACCGTTTAAGGATATAAGCAATACTTCTCTACCGAATCCGTAAATTCAGTAAGAGGAAGCTATTCCTACTTCCTTGGCTGAAGATCCACCCTGCAAAACCATGCACTATGTAGCAATCCAACTCAAAACTGCTTTTACCTTCTACATTAGCAGACCAACACCTTGAGGTAGATTTTAGCTTAAGTTGAATATGATGTGGCTTTTGCACAACAGTAGGCAATTTTCTGGCTTGTCACAAAAGTATCCACATATCAGTTTTTGAAACCTTTTGGAGAATAGTGACACATTTATTCCCATAGGAGTCTCTATGGAATATGTGAGACTAACACTCTTCCCCTTCTCACTTTTGTGGGAAGCAAAAAAGTGGTCGAACGTTGAGCCTGTAGGTTCAATAACAACATTGGATGATCAGGCATGAAAATTCCTTAACAATTTTTTCCCATCCCACAAAACATAAAGGTTACACAGTGAGATTCTAAGCTTAAAGTAAAAGTTGGATGAAATTCTATATCATTCTTGGGAGAGGTTCACATGTTGTCTCGGGGAATATCCATATTATCAACAATCCAATGAGGTATTAGCTCATATCTTTGTTTGATACAAGTGAGAGTGCCTCATGGCTAAGATTTAGAGATTAATAGGAATAGTGTGATCCCGCATGAGAATGTTGGAAGAATGAAGATTCCTTTATGTTGAGTGTTGGTCTTTGGGTCACATTTGGGCCTAATTGCATTTAGGGTCACTTTTCAGCCTATGTTGGAATAAGTGTCCTTTGGGCCTATAAATAGCTAGGAATCTCTTCTTATAGAGTTAGATAATTTGAATGTAAGTTGACACTTGAGTGTGTTTTTTACTGAGCTTGTTGGGAGCTTACTAGTTTTTTAGAAACATGGGTTTCTCGGAATTCCTTTCCCATGAGTCCTCGTAATAGGTTTGTGTTTATTGGTAAATGATAGGAATGTGTTAGGGTTTAATATACCCTTTAGTTGTCCTTTCTTTCTTAGTTTGTGTCAATTTATCTATCCTTCTCATTTTCCATTATTCCCTTTTTTTGTGTTTTTTCCGTTTTCATACTTTTTTCTTGTATAATTTGGTATCAAAGCAGAGCTTGATTTCATTCCCATGAAGTAAATATTCTTGTGTCTATTTGTATTCAAAAATCAAAAATCCCAAAAAAAATTCACTATTCACATTTTTGGCCATAGGTCAAATTTTAAGTCTTTGATTTTATTGTTCTTCTTTTGGTGTAGTGTTAGATTCTTGTTTCTTAACACTATTAGAGTCTAAATCTTAAATTTGAGCTTAATCAGAGTCATTTGAGTGAGTTACTATTGTTTAGAACTTGAACTTGAAGAAAGTGAAGTGGGTTCAAAAATATAGATAATTTCATTGAGAATTTGGGCAGAATTATGTTGGAAATGAGTTTAGATCATTGAAAAGTGCTTACGTTAAAAATTTTAACTGAGCCCTGGAGAAGAAGTTAGTGTTCTTAAAAACATTCAAATCTTTATGTTGAATCTTCATCAAAAGTTGTTGTTTGATCCAAATGGAAGAAATAAAATAGGTGAAAAAGTGTTTCTCCTGAAGAATCCAAGAAGATTCCAAGGATATTGCAAGAAAGAGCCCAAACGGGGGACTAATTAAGGGAAAAAACGGCCATTACAAGTGCCAAGAGGTGGCAAACCTACCTTGTAGGTTCTGTTGGTTTGCCTCGGACCTGTGTCCGCACCTCAAACCAGTAGGGGAAGGCCCTCCAGAGTCCAGTGTGTGCTAGAAAAGTGCCCCATCTACTGTAGAAACTCCCAAAAAACACCTCAACACATAACACCTCTAATTGAGCACAAATCAGCCCTAATGTATCCTAAAAGCAATTCAACACATTTCTAGCATCAATTAGAGTTCTAAAATACTTCTCATCTCATTAAAATATTCATTAAATTTGGTTAAAACTATTAACTTCATATCTCGATTCCTCTTTTCATCTCTTTGATTCTTTATACTATTTAACAACTAAAACGTAAACTACTTAGTTGTGTACTATTTCTTGATTCATTCTTCTTTTGTGGCTTAATTCCATATCAACTTAGAGTTCATCTTCTTGCCTCGATTATAGGGAGTGGTACAAAAATGAAGAAGTCGAGTAATAGATTGAGCGTGGTAAACCACTCGGCCTTAAAGTGAGGTGTGCTTTTAGGTTGCTTATCAAGTGTAAAATAAAGAATATAGGATTTTTGTTCCTTATCTTCACACTCTTCCACTATTTTAGATGAATCCACAACCAAGATATCATCTAAACATAATATGGAAAAATGCTTCGAGTGAGGCCCAACAAATTCTACTTCAAAATTTACACTATCTACTACACACTCACTTTTATTCACCTTCTCAATGTCAGTCTCAAGATCAAGATGACAGTCGAGTGGCTGTGATTCTTGAGTTTTCTCCTCAAATTGGCTAATGTCCTCCTCATATTCTTCTTTATTTAGCCACTGTAAACATGGTGGAAGTGGTAACTCCTTTAGCTCTGCCCACAACTGTGCTTAATTCTCTAAAATTCGTTTCATCAATTTTTCCGTTTGAATCATGATATCACACATATCTTCAGAATGGTTAGTTTGACCACAAGACAAACACCAAGTTACAGTAAGTAGGACAGTTTCCACATCTTATTGTGAAGGTCACATCCATGCACTTCCAGGTAAATCTCGATAGCAAGCCTCAAAATATGGTCCCCCACAATAATAACAAGAATCGTCATCACTCAAAAAACCCTCTATCCAGACTGACATCTCAAGAAAGATGTGAGAAAAGTAAAAATAAAAGAAAATACAATAAATAAAAATAAAATAACATAATTAAACTAAAAAAATATTTACAAGTTTGAATTCAAGTAAGTAAACTAAAATTCCAAACCAACTCAGTACGTTAAATTGTTCCCTAGCAACGGAGCCGTTTTTGATAATTCTCAGCTAACACATCAATTTAGTGCAAGAAGGTCGTTGTCAATATATTTATCCAACTTTGGAGTCGGGGTCGAATCCACAGGGAACAATGTGAGTGGCGATTAAACTAATTTAAAACTGTAGCTACAAGTTGAATTTAAACAACTGGCACGAAAAGATAAAATAGGGGGTTTTGGAGATTGGCAAATAATTTTCGGTCACCTTAGTTTCAGTTTGTAATCAAAAGTTTATGGAAAAACCAGAATTATGTTCACTAGGGATTTTGGTACTTGACAGATGCTACTAGTGGTTTAAGATTCTCATGGTAGGTAGGACAACAAGTTAACTTTGTCGAAGTTATCCTTAAATATCTCTCGACCTACTTAAGAATTTAATTACCTAATCCTCTCGGACTTAGGAAATTTATATTCACTGCCCAGATTTTACCTCAGGTTAACCAACCTTGTTATAACACTGATTATTAAATGGAAGTTAGTGTTTCTAAGTCCCCGTTGATAATTCACTTCCCACTATATGTGATTTCTTTCACAAGCATATCAAAGCACGTGTTATATATTGTTTCCAACCAACAGAAAATAATTAAAACATCAGAATTATCAAGAAGTCCTACCACCTTTCAAATCCTGAACACTCAGCACCTTATCAAGACCTAACCCTAGATTCCATAATTTAGGTTAAAGGAATTTAGCCGCTCATGATGTAATAATCGAAGCAACTAGATGAATTCATGCTTTGAAAGATAAACTTACCCTAAGATGAGTAGAAACTAGAGATTCTCCGATTAAATCACAGAGGGAATCCCAAAATAATGATTAAATTCTCTTCAAAGTAATTGCTTTTTCAAGACAAGAAGTTTGAGAGAGAAAATATCAATGTATCATGTCTCAAAACTCAAGGTTCTCCCCAAAAAAAACTCTAAATAAGACTTTAAATAGTTTACCCTAATTATGGAAACAAAATCATAAAATTTAGAAATTCTTAGAATTAGGTGACGCCATTTGAGATGGCCTATCAGGAGGCTAACGGTATATCACAAATGTCATCAGCTTCCTCTTTGCTTTGGACACTTTCTGCCTAATACTGATGATAAACGGTGACACCCTATCATCTCCTTGACGACTTATCATAAATATTGACAAGTATCTGCTTCAATTCTCATGTGCTGCCTTAGGCTGACGGGATTCTTGACGGCTTATCATCTCATTGATGACCTATCACAAAATGTCGTCACAACTTTCAGCTTAGGCTAATTCTCTGTCTATGGCTGACGATGAAACTAATAGTATATCACAGGGCTGAGGACTTATCATAAATATCGTCAGCCACACTTTGCCTCTATTTACTTCAGATTTCAACTCATTTTTTTACATTCTTGTTGGTTCTCTTACATATTAGCTTCTTCTACAAAATCAAACATAAAACAATCAAAAACGACAAAAGTTTCTTAAGACTTCAAAATTATTCTTAGTTAAAAGCCTCAAATATGTTAGAATTAGCTCACACATCAACACCCTCAACTTAAAAAAATTGGTTGTCCTCAAGAAACTCAGCACAACTAAGAAAATACAAAGCACATTTGGTAGTCAATCATCTATATCATCTCAAAACACTTTCACCATCTCCAAAGTCAGTCAATTTAAGTGCAATGAAGAACATCAATGAAACATACAAAAATCAAGAGATGGCATCAATTCAGATATAACAACCATGGATAGACTAGTATTACACTACCCGAACAAGTTAGTAACTCGTAATGTAACCAGTGTGCCTTTACATCAAAGAAATCCCCCTCATCTCATATCAGGAATTATATGTGTAAACATGGGGACAATCAAAACACTCACTCTCAAAACGAAGTTCCAGTCAGTGTATGCCAAGTACTATAAGCTTGCCCTTATTTTCATCACTTAGATCTTTAGAAAGGTCATCTAGGATCACTATAGGACTTCTCTTAGACTTGTAATGTAGGCTAGGGGCTGGTATGATACTCGATGGTATTTAAAGTGACTAAGCCTCCTTAACACTACACTAGCTTTTTGGGATTTCACTTATTAGCCTTTCCTTCTCTTCTCTTTTCTTGATCACAGTTATTTAGGATGGGTGCAGTCTTTTGTTTATTACTTATTCTTTTTCACATTTTTTCTTTTTCTTGCACTTTTCCTCTGCACCCAGCTTTTTATTATTTTCTTTTATACTACCTTTCTTCATACACATTTTATAGCATTCACCCCTATGATAGCCACCCTCAACTTAGGCTCTTTGCCTAAGTTAAGGTGCACAATGTCCAATGAAGACCAGGGACAAAATAGGTTCATTATGATCTAAATGAGAAGGTGATAGGTGCCATATAAAGAAATAGGCTAATTAGGTTCAATACAGGGATCAAGGGATATTATTCACATAGTGAAGGTTATTTAGGCTAAAAGTGAGCTAATATCAAAACGACCAATGATCCTTTCCTAACCCCTATCCTTCAACCAAGGTAAGACTAATCGGGCAAGTTCTGGATTTCAACATACAATGGGAACTAAGTAAAATCCACACACACATGGCACACAAGTATATCATAAGTTACTACCTATCCGGTTCATACAATTTTATAGCAATGGTTATCATGTGATTAGTACTAATCCCATAATAAGATGCATAGTGTTCACACGTAAATGCATATCACATAGTTATAAAACAGACCTTTGGAGAGGTGTTCAAAAATTGACAAAAATATGTCAACTGCCATAGATACTTATTTTTATCCCAGTTAACCACAACACATCACAAAATAAAACACAATACGCCTAAACATGCCGGCTCTACTAGGATCAAGACTTCGGGGAAAAGAGGCATGAAAACAAACAAAAATCCTAGGAGGACATCAACACCCACACGTAGCCCCACCCTTAATTTAAAATCATGCAATGTCCCCAATACGTCAAAACAAAACAAGAGAGTCAGAAATAAACCAGTGGCACCATCGGTGCGAAGTTCTCATGTCAATCACATAATACAAATACAGATAACAAAATACCTTGGGTTGCCTCCAAAAAGCGCCTGATTTAATGTCGCGGCAGACTAGGTTATCTTGACTACTCAAAATTTATCAAGATACCTTAAAAGTGATTCATCCTTTATCTCTCAACCTTGAGGATATGAATTTCACCCCTAAGTTAGAGTCTATCTTCTTGCCTCGATGGTAGGGGTGTGGTACAAAAATTAAGAAATCGAGTAATGGATTGAGCATGGTAAACCACTCGGCCTGAAAGTGAGGTACTTTTTATGTTGCTTATCAAGTGTAAAATAAAGAATATAGGATTTGTGTTCCTCATCTTCAAACTCTTTCACTATTTTAGATGATTCCACAGATAAGATATCACTAAACATAATGTGGAAAAATGCTTTAAGTGAGGCCCAACTAATTCTACTTCAAAATTTACACTATCTACTACACACTCACTTTTATTCACCTTCTCAATATCAGTCTTAAGATCTAGATGACAATCCAGTGGTTGCGATTCTTGAGTTTTCTCTTCAAATTGGCTAATGTCCTCTTCATATTCTTCTTTATTTAGCCACTATGAACATGGTGGGAGTGGTAACTTATTTAGCTTTACCCACAACTGTGCTTGATTTTCTAAAATTCATTTCATTTATTTAGCCATTTAAATCGTGATAGCACATATATCTTCAGAATGATCACTTTGACCACAAGCCAAACACCAAGTTACAGTAAATAGGACAGTATCCACATCATATTGTTAAGGTCCCATCCTTTCACTTCCTGAAAAATCTAGACAACAAGCCTCAAAATATGGTCCCCCACAATAATAATAAGAATCGTCATCACTCAAAAAACTATCTATCTAGGCTGACATCTCAAGAAAGGTATGAGAAAAATAAAAATAAAATAAATAAAAATAAAATAAAAAATAAACTAAAAAAATATTTACAAGTTTGAATTCAAGCAAGTAAACTAAAATTCCAAACCAACTTAATATGCCAAATTTTTCCCCGGCAACGGCGCCATTTTTGAAAATGCTCAACTTACACATCAATTTAGTGCAAAACGGTCTTTGTAAACATATTTACCCAACTTTGAAGTCGGGGTTGAATCCACAGGGAACAATGTGAGTGGTGATTAAACTAATTTGAAACTATATCTACAAGTTGAAATCAAACAACTGGCATGAAAATATAAAATGGGGGTTTTGGAGATTAGCAAATAATTTTTGATCACCTTAGTTTCACTTTGTAATCAAGATTTTATGGAAAAAACAGAATTATGTTCACTAGGGATTTTGGTACTTGACAGACTCTACTAGTGGTTCAAGATTCTCATGGTAGGTAGAATAGAAAGTTATCTTCATCGAAGTTATGCTTTAACGTCTCTCGACCAACTTAAGTATTTAATTGCCTAATCCTTTCAGACCTAGGGAATTTATATTCACTGCCCAGATTTTACCTGAGGTTAACCAACCTTGTTACATTGCTGATTATTAAACGGAAGTTTAGTGTTTCCAAGTCCCTATTGATAGTTCACTTCCCACTATATTTTATTTCTTTCTCAAGCAAATCAAAGAAGGTGTTATCTATCATTTGCAACCAACAGATAATAATTAAAATATCAGAATTATCAAAAAGTCCTACCACCTTTCGAATCTTGAACACTCAACACCTTATCAGGATCTCACCATAGATACCATAATTTAGGTTTAAGGAATTTAGCCACTCATGACATAATATCAAAGCAACTAGATGAATTCATGCTTTGAAAGATAAACTTACCACAAGATGAATAGAAACTAGAGATTCTCCAATTAAATCACAAAGGAAATCCAAAAATAATGATTAAATTCTCTTCAAAGTAGTTGCTTTTTCAACCCAAGAAGTTTGTGAGAGAAAATATCAAAGTATCGTGTATCAAAACTCAAGGTTCGTCCCTAAGAAAACCCAAAACAAGGCTTTAAATAGTTCACCCTAATTATGGAAACAAAATAATAAAATTTAGAAATTCTTCGGACTAGGTGACACCATTTGTGATAGCCTATCAGGAGGCTGAAGACTTATCACAAATATCGTCAGATTCCTCTTTACTTTGGACACTTGCTACCTAATGCTGATGATAAATGGTGATGCCTTATCAGCTCCTTGACGACTTATCACAAATGTCATCAAGTCTCTGCTTTAGTTCTCATGTGCTGCTTTAGGCTCACATCATTCTTGACAGCTTATTAGCTCCTTGTCGACCTATCACAAAATGTCGTCGTAGCTTCCAACTTAGGCCAAATCTCTATCTATGGCTGATGATGAAGCGGATAGCTTATCACAGGGCTGGCGACTTGTCACAAATGTAGTTAGCCACACTTTGCCTCTATTTACTTCAGATTTCAGCTCATTTCCTTCCATTCTTATTGATTCTCTAACATATTAGCTTCTTCTGCAAAATCTAACATAACACAATCATAAACAACAAAAGTTGCTTAAAACTTTGCAATTATTCTTAGTTAAAAGACTCAAATGTGTTGGCATTAGCTCACACATAAACTTTGGAAGGGAACTCGAATAATGGAGGTTCCAATTTAAGCGGGAAAGCTCATGAAGCTTCTGCCACCATCTCTCCTAGAAATCTACACCATATGTTCTATCCTCACCCATAAGTAAGTGCTCCCTTGCCTACTACTACTACCAACAAAAGTCTCCGACAAGTAGGCTGACCACTATAAATCAACCAACAAACACCCCAAAACACCAACCAAACTTCAAAAATTCTTACTGCCCCTTTCAAACACCATAGAATCAACAGACAAATTAGCAAATTCTTGGTGGATTAAACCCACAAGGCCTCAATCCACACAAATACATACCCTATCAAGAAAAGTAAATTAAAATACTATAAAACCAAAGACCACCAAGTATGAATCTCCCCTACCAAACTTCACTTAACCAAATACCACCACACTAAATGACATAAAACCAAGTTGTTGGAGTTCAAAGAGAGTTTGTGGTATAGGTAGATTGAGGGTATGTATAAGGAGAACAAGGACATAGGCCAAGAGACTAAGGTGGTTATGGAGGTTATTAAATGGGCCTCAATTCTATTAAGGTCACTCTTTCTATCTTTCATTGAAGTTGTGATCCAGAAGGGCACCTCATATGGGTGTCACAATGCAATAGGATCTTCCAGGATAATTGTTTGCCCAATGATAAGAAGACAACCTATGCCATTTCTTAATTTAAGAAATATTCTTTAACTTGGTGGGAATCTACTAATAGAACACAAGAGATCCTTCATAGAGGTCAATATTAACCATGGGATGTAAGGAAGGCCCTTATAAGAGCCACGTATATACCAAAGAGATATAAAATAGGGTTGCTTGCCAAGTTGTACAATATGTACAAGAAGAAGAGGGTTTTAAAGTATTCTATGATTAATTTCAAAATCTACTCCAAAAGATTGATTACAATGAGGATGAAAAGCACACAAAGATCCAGTTTTAGGTGGGAATTAATCAAGAAATTACCTCTCGAATGTTAACACATAACTTTACCTAGATGGATGATCTCTTAGAGTCATCTATTAATGTTGAGAGAGATATCAAGTTAGAGAATGAGGCAACTTAATCTAAGGAGGGGAATCAAATGCCCACCAATTAGGGTAAAGGCCACAAATTCAAGAAGACTTTTAGAAGAAGACCATTGAGAAGAGTTATCCAAAGTATACCCACTAAAGAAGAAGGTAATCCTTATCTTACGGTTACTTAATACTTTAAATGTCATAAATGGGGTCATCAAATGAGTGAGTGTCCAACACGAATCACCATCTTACATCAATAAGGTAATCAATACAACAAATATGAAGTAGAGAAAGAGAAAAGAGTTGATGAGAATATGGACGTTGATATGAACCCATGTGATGGGCATATAACCATTGCAAATATGCTAGCCAAAAAATTGCAAATATAGGAGATTTAGCCTCAAGAAGGCGTGTTTAGCATTCTATTTTACTTGGCTAAACATGTTATGCACTACCACTTCTAAGAACTCAATCTTCATTGATCTTGAACACGATTAACTCTTGATTTTGAGGAAAAATTTTGTTCAAGAAGGAGAGGATGCTGCAAGTGAGAGTGCCTCATGGCTATGATTTAGAGATTAATAGTAATATTGTGAGAGTGTTTTTTTATTGAGCTTGTGGAGAGCTTATTAATTTTTTTGAAATGTAGGTTGCTCGGGATTCCATTTAGGTGAGGTCCTCATAAAAGGTTGGTGTTTATTAGTAATTGATAGAAAGGTCTTAGGGTTTAAATACCCCTCAGTTTTTCTCTCATTATTAATTTGTGTCAATTTATCTAGCATTTACTTTATTTTCTCATTTTCCATTATTTTCTTTGTTTTAATGTTGCTTTCATTTTTTTATTTTCTTCTTATATTATTATTGAAGAACTTGACAATAATATTGAAGATATTTCTAGATTGAGCTACAAGTGGTAAAGCTTTGGCGAAGAATTATGATGAGCTATATACTTTGTTGAACCAAATTATAAAAGGTAATCCTGACAAGCATAGTGACTTCTCTCAAAGTAAAGTGAAAAAATTTGTGGGCATGATCAAAGTTTATAGTGTCACAACCTTATATACCTAATTGTAAGCTCTACAATATCAAATGATGACATAGTTTAGCAATTTAGGTGTGAACAACTGTCTGACTCAAGTATATTAATTTATCAGACCTCATTTTGGTGTGAGGTTTGTGGTAATAGTGGTCACTCTTCAAACTTGTGTGGAGCAAATTCAGACTTGGTAAATTTTGCAGGCAATGCACAAAAAGGTACTTATGGGAATTCTGACAACCACAAGTGGCAGAGTAAGCCTAACTATTTATGGGAAAACAATCAAACTCAACTATTGCAGCAATATTAGACTATAAAGGCTAGTGATATTGAGGAGAATCTGAAGAAGATCCTATATAATCAAGAGCTAATGGCTATTAAAATAAAAAAAAGAAGATTATCCAATAGAAGTTAGTGATCCAGTTGAAAAACCTAGATTAGGCACAAAATACCAGTCTCTATGGTGGATATCCAAGTGACAAAGAGAATCCTAAGAAGGTTATGAAAATCACCTTAAGGAATGGTAAAGATCTCACAAAAAGGCCTCCTAAAAAAATAAAGAGGTAGATGCAGAATCAATCCCACAAAAGTTTGAGAAGAAGTAGGTTGCAAGAAAACATGCTAAAAATTTATGGAATTATGAGTACCAGAAAAGTATAGTAGATGAGCATGTGCCAGAAATACCACCACCACCATTACCTTAGAGGTTTAAAAAATCGAAGGAGGATTTATGTTAATAGAAGTTCTTTGACATGTTCAGAGAACTTCATATTAATCTTTATTTATTATAGATTTAGTAGGGCATGCCTATGTACACTAAGTACTTAACGGATGTGGTTACTAAAAATATGAAGCTTCATGACATTGACGTAATAACACATTCTGAGGAGTGCAGTACAATGGTGATGAGAGAGATGCCTGAGAAATTAAAGGACCCAGGGAGTTTCACCTTCCCAGTAAAATTGGTGATAATGATGTGTTCCACTGTTTGAGAGATTTAGTGGCAAGTATTTACATGACGCCCCTATCAGTGTTCAATACACTAGGTTTGGGGAGGCCGAGGTCATGCTCTGTGGTGCTCTAAATGGCAGATAGAACTAGAGTATTGCCCTATGGATTCATAGATGACATGCTAATTAAGGTTAGTAAGTTCATTATTCCTACAAACTTTATTATTAGCGAATAGAGGAGTACTAATTGATGTGAGAGAGTGCACTCTCATGATTTGATTAGATGATGAAGAGGTGTTCTTTAAACATTACAAACCACTAAATCCACCTTACCACTATAAAGATTTGTGAATGATCACAACATTATAAGTTGATGAGTGTGGGGTTGTGTAAACATCATTATAAACCACTCCGAACTCTGTCATAGAGTTGCCTAAGCCACCTATTATTCTAAAAAATGTTAAGCTAAAAGGAGAGACTAACAAAGATATGGTTAAAAAAACTATAGATCTTGAGATTACACACTCAAGAAGTTTTAAAAGAGTGGAAAAATGGCCTCAGAGTAGAAGGAAAATGATGAAGAAATATTGTTGATACAGTGATGTGTGTTGCGCCGCAACACTAAATCAGGCACTTCTTGGGAGGAAACCCACGTTAAGCTAGGTATTTCATTTTTGTATTTTAGTTTTAATTTACTTTAATTTTTGTTTTAATTGGGTCATAGGTAGCCGATTATCTTAGCTAAGGAGTATTGCGAAATATTGGGTCTAGGTTTTACCTAACCTCATCAATTATAAAGATTATGCTAGGTAGTCCTAGAGGTAACACAGAGTATATTTATCATTACTTTTGGGTAGATTTTTGGGACAAATTATGTTTCTAAGCATGGGGTGGGGAATCATCCTATGGTTTAGGGTGAAGTGTGGCTACTCTAATTATCATTCTTAGTTTTTTTTCTAGTGTTTTTGAGTAAATTTGAAAAATATACAAAAAGATTTTCTCTTTACTCTTAGTTTGTTGGTTCCAATCTAGTAGGTGCACACTTCAACCATCCTGTGTTTTTTTATTCTATTCCATGGGGGCTCCATTTGAACTCTGCATCTCTTTTTTATTATTAGGAGTAAATTTTAAATTTTTATGTTAGGAATAAGTGAGATGATCTTGAATGCTGCTATTCATGATTACATGATGCAAGTTGTTTTTTTTTGAAAGCATGTTTATGGTGTTGAATGATTACTTTTGAGACACTTAGGCTCATGATTCTGAATCTTATGCGATGTTGTCTTAATTTTGAATTTATGTTATTGCTTGGTTGAGAATCTATAATGATCCTACTTGAGTTGAGCACATGCCATGAATAATGTGAGGTTTTTGTTATATTTGTTCTTGTAAGTAGATGTATAGAACTTTGCTGGTGTTAGTAAAGCATTATAAAGAACGTGGTTTTAGAAGATAATATAGGCATTTCTTTAATATCCATGTATCATACCCTCATTTATCTACCCTTGTACATAATATTTGTTATCCCTGTTGAGCTTGTAGTCTATTTTCTTTGCTAGTCTCATATGTACCATGTTACCCTCCTATGATTGACCAGAATTTTATCCAAAGCTCCTAAGTGCTTTAGTTGTAAGTTTATTAATGTTAAGGAGTAAGAAAAATAAGAAGGAAAGAGGTTAAAGTGAAGTCTCAGAGTAGTAGCTATTGGTGTTGTGGTTGGGTGTGATGTAAGGAAAGAGTAAAAATTGTTCCAAATGGAATAATACGTGAATAAAATTACTCCCACCATATTAGATGTGAACTAGCTTAAAGAAATGGGGCAAAACAAAAGTGATGTGTGAAGGTAGAGGTGGTGAAAATTGGTTACTAAGTAAAGAGTTTAATGTGTAGTGTGATATATTAAGGTTCCTAGGGAAATTAGTCACTATTACTGACCAAATACTTCCTACCCACCCCTTAGCCTACATTAAAACCCTTACAGTCCTATTTTATCTTAATCCTAAAAATTCTAATATTAGTAGAGTACTACACTAAGAAAAAGCCTATGGGTCATCTTCTTTAACTTGTTAATTCATTGTGAGAGGGAGTGTAATTTTATTCGTATACCCAAATGTGTGATAAATGGCATCTATACGAGTGAATATGGGCAACTCTCTTTTGGTAAAGGTACATGTTTGATGATAGTTAGGTAACTTGTAAGATCTCCTTGATGAAGTAATATTCATGGGTTTTCCAACTTGATGTATTCAATTCTTGAGGGAAGAATGTTTTGGATAGCGTTCCTGAATTTTCAAGTGTAAATAACATGCTTATTGTAAAACTTGCTATTTGGGTAGTCAGTGTAGTACTTGCATGAGTGTCTTTATTGTAGTGAAAATTTTGGAGTCTCCCTTAAATGATTCTTAAAGTAAAGAGTTGTTCATGGACGTACAAGGCCTTAAGTGCGAAGTGATGATCTTAGGTAGATTTATGCACCAAAGTGTTATTCTCTTGTCTTAGTAGCTTGGTTTTGAGGACTTCTCGTGTGCGTTGTCAGTTAATGTTTATATAAATGAGAATCTAAGTGTTAATTTATGTGTTGAAAATGTTTAATGTGCATTCAAATCAATGTTTGCATCAAAACATTCAATTACAAGTTAAACGAGAAAACTAGTACTCTTAGCTTGAGCATTGTGTTATTCTAGTTTGTCATGTTTTATGCTATCGTGATTCATGGTGTGATATGTCATAGAAATATTAGTGAAATTATAAAATTATATTCAGGTGATTTACAAGCAGTTGTTAAAGAGGAAAAGAAAATACAAAGCAAGGAATAGAAGGGCAAACGGATGAGATAGTCTACAACCAAAGTTAGAATTTATGGGCTTAGGGGCATGCCACGCTGCCTAGCCACCATTTTAAGGTTGTGCCATGCTTTTGGTTGAAAATTAAAATGTGAATTCAAAAGTACAGGATATGGGCAGTCTACACTCTCTGTCCTCTTTGATAAGGGCATGACACAGTGGCTCCAAATATAAATAGGACACTCTAATTGATTTGTAACAATCTTGAACTATTTGTAGGGATAGGAATACATTTATGGAGGATTAACTTAGGGTTTTTTCTATTTAAATTTAGCTATTTATGTAACAACCCAAGAATACCTCTGGACATCACACGGTGCTTGGGACCACAAGTAATCCAAAGCTAATCCTTATACTGGCATAACTCGTGAGCAGCTAAGTAAGATACATTATTCTGAAATAAATATCTGAAAAATAAGACATTACTAAGTAGGTTCAATACAAAACGTTGTAAAACTATTACAACTCTGGTTATACAAAACAAAACTAAAATAAAATACATCAACTCTACTAACTGTCTACAAAGTGTCTACTAATACTAACTATATGTAGCCAAGATATGAACCTAGCTATCCCTGATCATTATGATTGAATAAAGAAAACAAGATGCTACTCAAACTATAATTGACTCGACACCTCAAATCAAAAGGGCTCAACACCTGCTGATTGGAAGTTGCACACCGTCTAATTATCATGTGTGGGCTATAAGTGGTACCTACATTATGAGATAATGTAGCACATAGACATATATGTGGATCAGTATTTCTGGAATGTACTAGTATATAGGGGTGAATACATAAGTAAATCATAGCAGAATATTCATATAAAGCTTTCAAATAATCCATGCTATGTGCAAATGAATCAACTTGGGATTGAATAAAACAAAAGATGTAAAATCATAATAATGAGTAATGAATCATAAGTATAAACTTTGTGAGCCATAACACTTAGTTTTAAAAGCTTTTCCTTTATTTTTCTTAGGGATTTTCTTCTAACCAGCATAAACTATGTGAGCTATCATGGAATCCAATGTCTTACCGATGTTAGAGAGAGCTTTCCTACCCTTTCCATCTAAATAGCACCTTTACTTAAGTGATCAGTAAACTTAAGCCATATTGGGACTTTAAGCCTATGGTGGCCCGTATTTCTGGGGCATGTGACTTTGAGCTCATACCCAACTCAGTGCTAAATATGTAATGCCCTGAGAGTAAACCTTGGGCGCCACACAGTGCTTACAGTACCGAGAGACCACAAGCTAACCCATAAACTAGTACCTGCTGTGAGAACAGGGTAAAAATGATAACAAAAGATCATATGCAAAATTTAACTAAGGAATGCCATAAGGTTTTTAATCAAAGTTCCGATAATCTATGTAAAACAATCTAATAAATCTAATTAAAATTTTTGACAATGACAACTAAAAACTTATTAACTGTCTGTACTAGTCTTAAAATCCTCTATTGAATGACTGTGGAGATAATTGGACAAACTCGTAACTAATTCAAACTAAATATAAAAATACTGAAACAGATAATGTAAACTATGGTAAATAAAAGATGTCCTCGAATTATGAGGACTCATCACTGCTATAATTGATAATCTGATATGTCTATGCTTGATCAGGGAACTGAGCATTCGAACCTATGATATTAAACATCATAGCACAAGAAACGAGTGTGGGATCAATATTTTAATGAACTGGCATGCCGAATAAGGTTAAACTGATATGCATGGTTTCATGTGTTGATATAACAACTGACTGAATGAATAGCAATAAGTACTAAGAAAAATGCATGAAATTAGTAAAAACTGAGAATACATGACCGAACATAATACATGTTCTGAATATAATCTGGAATCATAAATACTGGATACATATAAATTACTACTTATATCTTTATGCTATGGTCAAGAAAAAATAAAATTGAATTGCTGAGCTGATTACTGGACTGAGCCCATGGGATTTATATCTAACCGACATACCCCAGTGATCAAATTGGGGTCCAACCTATGACCCCTGTTAAAAGGATGTCAGTACTTTGACATGGATACTAACCCTGGCTATGTGGATGCACAAATGTGTTGTCCGAAAGGACAAAGGGTGTCAAGCCTAATTTAACTGGTGATACCTGAGAGGTAGTCAAGCATGAACTGACAGTGACTCCTCATATCCTATGTTGGCTACGTTGTTCTGGATTATAGGGACTGCTACTAATGACTCTGCCTAAATAATAGAGAAACCACCATCACTGTACTCGCTCGATGCTAAATCATACTCCCAACTAAACTAACTCAAGATACTGAACTGTTCTATGTTTAACAGATTACGATAATTGACTGAACTTATAATGATCATACAATATTTAAAACTATTCTGAAGATACTCCGACTATATAAATAGCTATGGTTTTGGGTATTCATAAACCCAGGACCTGATAGCAATAATAATAAAATAGTACTAAAACTTTGAGGACATAGTGTGAAAGCATTTATTAAAAATTCCTTCTTGTAGGCATTTCATCAAATACTTGATATTCGTAGTTTAAGCTAAGCATGGGAATAGTTTAAATCTCGTAGTAATAGAATGATTTCATCATCAACTACACTAATTAGGATTTAAATCAACAAACAACACCATTTAAATGTGTGGGGTTTAAATTACAACAACAATTTCATGTAAACATGGTATAAAATAAAATTCATGGGGATTCATGGTTACAAGTCACAATAACTTGTAGAAATTATAACTTTGAATTTGGAGTTAGATTCTTGGACTCCATGGGTGGAACAGACCCATGGATGAACATTTAACATACTTTGACTGAGGAATTTGTGAAGGTTCTTGGTGGTTTTATTAAAATTTATGCTTTAATCTTGAAGGGATAAGGTTTCCTCTTAAGAGGGAATTAATTTCTTGGAGGGAAAGTATGAATAATGGGGCACATAATTCCCCTTTAGGGTTTTAATTTCAAGTTTTGGACAGATTTGGGGCCATGGGAAAGGTCCAAACGGTCCCCAAGAAATTAAAATGTGGAACTATGAATCCCGATTTTGCACTCCAACGTGATATGGTGCTATCACATTGTGCCATTGGAAAAAGGACAATCCAAATTTTCTCACCATGACACGATGTGGCACCATTGCAGTGCTTCAGTAGCTATTATCTAACCGATATGCCCCAATGATCAAATTGGAGTCTAACCTGTGACCCCAGTTGGAAGGGTGTCAATACCGTGACATGGGTACTAATAATGTCTTTATGGATCAACTAATGTTTTGTCCTGAAGGACTAAGGGTGTCAAGCCTAAACTGATAGGTTACCCTGGAGAGATAGTCTAGCCTAAACTGCAGGTGACTCCTCATATCCTACGCTGGCTATGTAGTTCTAGAGTACAGGGACTGCTACTAATGATTCTATGTAACTTACTAAGAAGCCGCCATCACTGTACTCGCTCGATGCTAAATCCTACTCCCAACTGAACTGACTCGGGATACTATATTGTTCTAAGTTTAACAGATTACGATAACTAACTGAAATGGTAATACTCATAAGATAATTTAAACTATTCTGAATATACTGAGACTAAATAAACTGCTAAATTTTTGGGTATTCATAACCCCGAGGACTCGATAGCAATAATAGTAAATAGTACTAATACTTTGAGTGCATAGTGTGAAAGCATTTATTAATAATTCCTTCTAAAAGGCAGTTCATGAAACAGTTGATATTCATAGTTTAAGCTAAGCATAGGAATAGTTCAAAGCTTGTAGTAATATCATGATTTCAACATCACACTAATTAGGATTTAAATCAATAAACAACACCATTCAAATGTATGGGGTTTAATTACAACAACAATTTCATGTAAACATGATGTAAAATAAAATTCATGGGGATTCATGGTTACATGTCTCAATAACTCGTAGAAATCATAACTTTAAATTTAAAATTAGATTCTTGGACTCCATGGGTGGATCGGGCCCATGGATGTACAATTAACACACCTTGACTGAGGAATTTGTGAAGGTTCTTGATGGTTTTCTTGAAATTTGAGCTTTAATCTTAAAGGGCTAGGGTTTTCTCCTAAGAGAGTATTAATTTCTTAGAGGCAAATTATGAATAATGGGGCACATAATGCCCCTTTAGGGTTTTAATTCCATGTTTTGGACGGATTTAGGGCCATGGGAAAGGACTAAAGGGTCCTCTAAAAATTAAAATATGGAACTGGAAATCATGATTTTACACTCCGACGTGATATGGTGCTATCGTGTTGCGCCATTGAAAAAAGGAAGATCCAAATTTTCTCACTATGGCATGATGTGGCACCATTGCGGTGCTTCACGAGTTATCATCTAACCGATATGCCCCATTGATCAAATTTGGGTCTAACTTATGACCTCAGTGAGCTATCATCTCACTTGTGTATTAGATTTAGGTAAAATCGGTATCGTTGTAAAGAAGACTCAATTATCTAAAATTTGATGCATGTTGAGCTTGAAAATTCTTAGTAGAACAAAAGATATCTTCATTTTAACTTAACTATAGCAACATCGTTCTCTAGATCTTAATCGGTAAAGGATATTTTGATTCGTCTAATAGCTAGGAGTTATTTTAGGCCTTAATACACATCAAACTCTCTCATAAAACTATCTAATCAGTATAATTAATTTCCCATGAGCTCGAAGCATGGCTCTAATATTGGTTTAGATTTTTGGGGTATTACAATATGTTCCCCTTGGGAACATTCATCCTCGAATGAGATTGGTTAAGCTGAAAGCACTGAGGAATTGAGGTTACATACTGAACGTAGGTGATGAAAATGTGATTACATGACTGAGTCTGAAATAGGACACATGACTGAACTGTTTCTATGAAAGCATGAATGATATGGGAATGATATGCAGTTTAAATTGAGCAAGTGGGAGAGAAAATTCTAGGGAAAATTGTTACCTGAAGCTAAGTCTGAGTTTGTGGAGAAAAGATGAAGGTAATTGGTCTGCGTATCTGCTTCTGTTTCCCAAGTGGCTACCTCAATGGACAAATTCTGCAAAAGAACCATGACTAAGGGAACTTCTTTGTTCCTTAGTCTACGAATATAGCGAGCAAGGGTCTCAATTGGAACTTCTTTGTAAGAAAGGCTGATTTGAAAATCTACGCTTTCTAACGGTTGCTCATTGGGGCATATCGATTATACGATAGCTCCCATAGTTTTAGACCAGTAATCAGCTTTATTTATTAGTATCCAGTATTTTAGCTTATAAATTATATTCAAAACATGTTTTATACTTGGTCAGGCGTTCTCATTCTTTAGAGATTTATACATTTTATTTAATAATTTATGCTAGTCAATCAATCAGTTATTACTTCCGCACATGAAACCATGCGTATCAGCCTAACCTCATTTAGCATACCAGTACATTCAATGTACTGATCACATAATCGTTTACTGCGCTATGATGTTTAATCATTGGTTTAGATGCTTAGTTCCCTGATTGCGCATAGACATACAAGATTATCAGTTGTACCAGTGGTGAGTCCTCATACTTCAAGGACATGGTTTATTTACCTATATTTACATTATCCATTTCAGTATTTTTCTATTCAGTTTACGTTAATTGGGGGGATTCCCATTAACTCCACAGTCAGTCAACAGAGTTTTAAGACTAGTATAGATCGTTAGTGAGTCTTCAATTTTTCATTGTCATTGTCAGCCATTTTTATTAGTATTATCATTACTATTTTATAGACATTATCAAAACTATGATTTCAAACCTTATGGCATTCCTCAGTTAAGTTCTGCCTATGATCTTTTGTTTTAAGTTTTACCCACTGCTCATAGAAGGTACAAGCTAATCGTTAACTTGTGGTCTTTAAGGACCGTAAGCACCGTGTGGAGCCCAATAAATACTATTGTGGTGTTACAAAATTTGTATCAAAGCATAAGGTTTTAAAGCATCCTAGGGAGTCTAAAAACAGAATCAAGTAAAATCTTGTGCATGGGTGTGAAACACGCCACACTTATGGACAATAAGCTATGAGGTATTTTAAAAAAGTTTCCCTTCTTTCAGTGTTCATGTCATGCAAAAGAGAATGAACTCACATTAAACTCTTTGTCTAATCTGTTATTCCTTTTGTTTATAGAACATGCCTCCCAGAAAGACAAACAAAAGAAGAAATATAAACCAGTGAGCACCTCCGTCCGTTCAGGAAGATCCCTGAACAAGCATGTTTCTCATGCAGAGTTTCGAGCTGTATTCACTACTATAGCTTATTCTATAGCATCTCAGAATGTTAGACCAGCTGTTATTTCGGCAAACCTATTGGCCAATACTACCGCTGCTAGGATTTATGACTTTACCTGAATAAATCCTTCTCTATTTTTGGGATCCAAGTATGAATCGGATCCATAGGAATTCCTGGACATGGTGCAGAAGATAACAAACATTATGGGGATAACTATTCTTATAGTGTTGAACTAGTTGCTTATCACCTGTAGGATGTGGCCCATACCTGGTTTAAGCAGTGGAAAGAGGATAGAGGTGCAGATGCAGAGCTTATAAAATAGGAGTTTGCTACAGCCTTCTTAGATGGATTCTTTCCTTTAGAGCTGAGGGAAGCCAAGTTTTTAGAGTTTATCAACTTGAGGCATGGCAATATAAGTGTAAATGAGTATTATCTTAAATTTACTAAGTTAGCTAGTTATGATCCTGATGTGGTGGCTGATAACAGGTCTACGATAAGTAAGTTCATGTCTAGCGTGTCTGATAGTATAGTCAAGGAGTGTATGACTGCAATGTTAATTAAGGAGATGGACGTATTTAGGCTGATAGTCTATGATCAATAGATTGAGGAGCGGAAGCTTAAGTAGGAGAGAGAAAACAAGAAGGTTAGAATAGGTAGATTTAATTTCACTCAACTAAAGTCGAGAAGGGGAAACTGTCCTTAATTCTATCAGAAATCTTCAGCTCCAGCTCCATCTTTAGCTAGTGCCCCTGTGCAAAAGTTCATAAATAACAATTGGGATAAGGTGCCTTTCTTTTAATCCCAAGGCAGTGTAAGCAGTGGTCACACAAATTCTTTTTGTGAGAAATATGGTAGAAACCATCAGGGTCAGTGTAGAGCTGGAAGTGATTTATTCTTTGGGTATGGCGAGCCAGATCATCAGATCTAAGAGTGCCAATAGGTCCTGTCCCATCATTCATCGGCTCCAGCTGACCGCCCGACTTAGCAAGCTGTCGCTTCCAGTTTTACTAGTGGTTAGTGTCAGAAGAAGCTTTATGCACTTCAATCCTAAATATATTAGTAAAGGTCTTTTGAGGTGGTTATTGTTACGTTTCAAGTCTTTAATTTGCATGTTTATACTTTACTATATACTTGAGCATCTCCTTCTTTTGTAACCACTTCTATATCTATCAACTTCAGAGTTAGTCCAAAAATTTTAGTAGATCCTTTCTCAGTGTCTACCATAATGGTTAAGTCTATCATTACCTGGCAAGTATACACAAACTTCCCGGTTATAGTGTTTTAGAAAATTACATTAGTAGACCTTGTAGAGTTAGAGAGGATAGATTTAACGTCATTCTCAGCATAGATTGGCTCTATTCTTTTTATCCTTCAGTGGATTAAAGAAATAGAGTAGTTCATTTTTAGTTTCCAAAAGAACCTGTTATTAAATGGTGGGGTGGTACTACAATGCTTACAGATCAGCTTATTTCATACCTTAGAGCGAGAAAGATGATATCCAAGGGGTATGTCTATCATCTTATGTGTGTCAAAGACTCTAGTTCTGAGACTCCTATTCTTGAGTCAGTTCTAGTAGCAAGGGAATTTTTAGATGTGTTTATAATTCCCCAAACTCTTATCCCAGAATGTCACACGGTGCTTAAGGCTACAAGTAGCCCAAGCTAACCCTTTTGAGCCTGCTACTACATATAAAACTTACTTTGAGATGAATAAAGAAAAACGATGGTACTGTCATATCAAAATCATAATGGAATATAAATAAATAATTGTTTGAACATTCAAAATACTGAAAGTCTAAATACACTGATAATCTAGTATAAAAAACCTCTACTAATCAAGAACTAGAGTGTCATTGGGACAAACCCCCAACTGACTCGACTAAGCTGAAAGCATTAACAACTGGAAATCTGAGCAATATGTCCTCAAACCATGAGGACTCACCAACTGCGGAGTGTAGACAATGGTATTCAGGAATCACTATCACTATTGGGACTGAGCACCTAAACCTATATTATGAGACGATATAGTACACAGACATATATATGGATCAGTACTTTGAGGATGTACTGAGTAATGGAGGGGTATTAATTTAAGTAAGTGATCCTGAGTGTGGATCTTACAACCTATCCTACTGGTGATGGACTTGGCTATCAAGAAGGGCAAAAAGAGGCAGGGTGGGAAGGGTCCTCCTAGAATTAGGTAGGGTGGCCTGACTCCGGTTAGTGCGTTAAAGATAAGGGAGAAGTTAGAGTGGATAGGGGTGTAGGAGTGTATAGGGGACATGAATTATATGTGTTATAAGGTTGCTGGGTGCATCAAGGAGTTTGCTAGAGAGGTCTTGGGCATTTCGAAGGGCTGGTATGGCTGGTATCGAGGGGATTGGTGGTGGAATGAAGATGTCAGTAAAAAGATGGAGATGAATAAGGTGGCTTATGCTAAGTTGGTGGAGAGCAAGAATAAAGAGGGCATACGAGTGAGCAGGGAAGAGTACAAGTTAGCAAAGAAGGAGGCTAAGTTAGCAGTTATGGCTACTAAGTCAGCAGCTTTTGAGAGTTTGTATAAGGGGTTAGAGGAGAAAGATGGGGAAAAGAGGTTGTTTAGGCTTGCGAAGGTTAGGGAGCGAAAGGGGCGGGATCTGGATCAGGTGAAGTATATTAAGGAAGAGGATGGCAGAGTATTAGTTGATGACGCCCTCATTAAGGAAAGAAGGCTGTCGTATTTTCATAGGCTCTTGAATGAGGAGGGGGATAGAGGAGTTAATTTAGGGGAGTTGGAGCACTCCAGAGAGTGTTGAGATTTTTGCTATTGTTGGTGTTTTAAGGTAGAAGAGGTCAGTGACGTCATTTGTAAGATGCGAAGAGGTAGGGCAACGGGGCTATATGAGATCCCGGTGTATTTTTGGTAGTTTTCTAGCGAGGCAGGGTTAAAGTGGCTGACCAACTTGTTTAACAAATATTTTTAAGTCTGCTAGGACTCCCGAGGATTGGAGATGGAGCACGATGATTCCTCTTTATAAGAACAAGGGGGACATTCAGAGTTGCAATAACTACCAGGATATTAAGTTGTTGAGTCCCATGATAAAGATTTAGGAGAGAGTGAGGTAATTCACCTAGTGCAGAGACTGATATAGCAGTATGGAGAGAGGAAGAGGGATCTGCACATGGTGTTTATTAACTTAGAAAAGGTGTATGACAAGGTCCTTAGGGAGGATTTGTGGAGATGCTTGGAGGCGAGAGGGATCCCATTGGTATACAGCAAAGTGATTAAGGACATGTATGAGGGGGAAAAGACTCGGGTAAGGACAGCGGGAGGGGATCCGAGCATTTTTTGGTCTTGACAGGATTGTATTAGGGATCAACTCTTAGTCCATTATTACTTGCTTTAGTGATGGATATGTTGATGCAGAGTATATAAGGCTAGGTGCCTTGGTGTATGCTTTTAATGGATGATGTATTTTTGATTGAGGAGTTGTGACAAGGTATTAATGATAAGCTGGAGGTTTGGAGACAAACCCTAGAGTCTAACACCTTTTTATTGAGTAGGACCAAGACGGAGTATTTGGAGGGCAAGTTTAGTGACTCAAGGAAAGATAAGGAGGTAGTAGTGAAGTTGGAGTCCCCGGCAGTTTGTAAAAGGGATAGTTTTATGTATCTTGGGTCTATGATCCAGGGAAATAGAGAGATAGATGAGGATGTCTCTCATCGTATTGGGGAATGTTGGATAAAATAGAGGCCCGCTTTAGAAATTCTATGCGATAAGAAGGTGCCCCCCAAGATGAAAGGCAAATTCTATAGAGTCGCAGTCCGGTCGGCTATGTTATATGAAGCGAAGTGTTAGCCGGTTAAGAACTCTTATATCCAAAAGTTAAAGGTGGCAGAAATGAGAATGTTACGTTGGATGTGCGGATTTTCAAGGGATGGTAGAGTTAGGAATAAGATTATTCGGGAGAAGGTGGGTGTGGTGTCGGTGGAGGATAGAATATGGGAAGTAAGGTTGAGATGGTTTGGTCAGGTGATAAGGAGGGGCACGGATGCCCCGGTTCGTAGGCGTGAGAGGTTGGCCTTGGATGGCTTCAAGCGGGGTAGAGGTAGACCGAAGAAAAACTGGAGGGAAGTAATTAAACGTGACATGAAGTAGTTACAGCTGGCTAAGGACATACCCTTAGATAGGAATATATGGAGGGAAAACATTAGGATAGAGGGCTAAGCCGTGTGGGCGAGTAGGCAGTAGTTAGGAGAGCTTTGGTTCTGGTAATGTTCAATATTTCTGGGGATGTCATGCATATGTTATTTTATTATGTCTCATGCCTTGGATGTTTTTTGTTTGTATAATGTCTTTTTCCTGTGCTGGGGGTCTATCGGAAAAAACCTCTCTACTTCGTTGGAGGTAGTGGTATGGACTGCGTACATTCTACCCTCTCGAGACCCCATGATGTGGGAATATACTAGGTTTGTTGTCGTTGTTGTTGATGCATTTAAGTAAACAATGTTATCATTCTTTATAAAACATGCACGCTGATATGA
The DNA here is from genome assembly GCF_002878395.1 of Capsicum annuum. Taxonomy (NCBI): domain Eukaryota; kingdom Viridiplantae; phylum Streptophyta; class Magnoliopsida; order Solanales; family Solanaceae; genus Capsicum; species Capsicum annuum. The sequence continues at coordinate 1,137,788 of NW_025896054.1, forward strand.
ATGACACATAGCTTGAGTAAAACTGAAATCTGAATCTCATAAATTATGTATATTGAAACATATAGTACAAATCTAGTGATTCATTACACTTAGTTCTAAAATCTTTGTTCTCCATCTTATTCTCAAAACCTGTAAGCAAGAGGAATTTTAAAACAATAGCTTTCAAAACTTGTTATCTTATGAAGAATAAGGGTCTTTGGGACTTGGGAGACTTGGGAGTTTCTTCTAACCGATATAAACCATGTGAGCCACATGGAGGCCAATGTCTTGCCCACGTTGGGTAGAGCTGCTCTAACCTTGTCATCGGAATAGAACTTTAACTTTAGTGATCACTATCTTAACCCACTTGGGGTAAATAAGAAACCTACGGGGCACATAATTCTAAGGCATGAGACCTTGGAATTATACCCAACTCGGTGGTAAATACTACTCTCATACTTAAGCTAAGATCTTTTAGAAAATCCACTTTAAAATAATTTAGGGGTCTATAATAAAGTCCAAATATATTTCTCTTGACTTTAATTCATAAGTAATGTGGACTTCTATCTTAGCTTAGACCCAAAAGGGTCAAATTTTTATTTGAAATCTGAAAATAACCTAACCAAGGGGTGCTTATAGCTCAAACAATCTTGAACAATAATCTTTAAATGGGGTCTATTGACCCAATCACCAGTCTCATGTCAAAACATCTGTAAATTAATACTTGGTAATGCAATTACTCATAAATCATCTTAAAATTTTTAAATTTCATTAATAGATATAGAAATATAAACAAAGTCATGAAATTCAACTCTTAATCCATTGGAACTCTCAAAATGTTGCAAACAATCGTAAAGGGGTATAAACCCTAACTTCAATTTCATGGAAAATCTCATAAATTGCAGAAATTTTGTATTTAAAATAAGTCTTTGGGCTCAAGGGTGAAAGAGTTACCCTTGTTCAAACCCCATATACCTTGGATTATGAATTGTAGATGAACAAGCTTGGTTGAGACTCTTTTTCGTACTCTTGAGTGAGGATTCTTGAAGCTTTTGATTTAAGGATCTTGATTCTTAAATCAATTTGCAAGAACTAGGTGAAATCTTGGAGAAGGAGTTGGGTTTTGATCTTGTGGGAGAAATCCTAGTTTTTGATGCTATGAAAGAATCTTAAGTTCTATGCTTCGTTTTGATATATCTAAGTGTTAAAAAGAATGGAAAAAGACCAAAATGCCCATTTAAAACTGGCTTAAAAATGTTGAACGGGATCAGCAATGGCTCGTGCGAGGGTCCATCGCTGGCTCAATGGTCTGTTGGTCTAACCGTCGCACTTGTACCAGAATAGAGAATCACAGCCATAGTAGCGATGGCTTGGGAGATGGTCCGTTGCTAGCTCGATGATCTGTTAGCCCGGCCGTCACACTTGGCCAGTGAATGGGTTTACTGCCTTAGTTGTGACAGCTTGAGTGATGGTCTAGCACAAGCTCGACGGTCCATCAACCTGCTCGTCGCACCTGGGCGGTTCTGACAGCTCTCAGTAAAACGGCCATAACTTGTCACCTCGATACCAGATTTAGACGAAATTGGTATCATTAGGAAAACTCGATATGATTTAAACACTACTCACTTTGAAAGTCATTCCCTAATATTATAAAGATACAATTTTGGTATAAGGAAAGTTTGGGGTATTACAATATCTCCCCCTCGGGAACATTCGTCTTCAAATGTCACTAGCTAGGCTAAGAATACAGAGAATACTAAGAATGCACAGCTGAATGAATTTCTAAACTAACTCTACATCATTCTAAACTTTTGAGTACATCAGAGAATGCATGGACTCATGGAGAAGACAACTATATAGTTTAATACACAAGTTTAGAAAGGAACTAAATTAAGGACGAATAATACCTTTAGCTATATCTAAACCGACGGAGAAGAGGTGCAGGTACTTGGTTCGCATGATTGCTTCTACTTCCCAAGTAGCACTCTCAAATTACTGGTTCCGCCAAAGAACTTTGACCAAGAAAACCTCTTTGTTCCTTAGTCTACAGATCTAATGGTCTAGGATCTCAACTGGAATCTCTTCATAAGAAACACTGGTATGAATATCTGAGCTCTCTAAAGAATCTACAACAACGGAATCACCAATGCTATTCTTAAGCATGGAGAAGTGAAAGACGAGATAAACAACTGACAAATCTACGGGCAACTCAACTTCATAAGCTACTTTGGCAACACGTCTTAGAACTCTATAAGGGCCAACATAACGGAGACTAAGCTTCCCCTTTTCCCCAAACCTCTTCACCCCTTTCATGGGTGAAATCTTTAAGTATACCAAATCACCCACCTCAAAATCAAGATCTCTTTTTCTCACATATGCATATGACTTCTGACGTCTCTGGGCTGTCTTCAACCTTTCTCTAATAAACTTAACCTTTTCCATCGCCTCAAACACAACATCAGGCCCAATCAAAACAACGTCACCCACTTCAAACCACCCTATGGGTGATCTATATCTCCTCTCATACAAAGACTTAAACTAGGCCATCAAGATGCGAGAGTGATAACTATTGTTATACGTAAATTCAATCAATGGCAAATGCTCATCCCAAATAACTTTGAAATCAAGCGCACATTCCCTCAACATCTCTTCTAAAGTTTAGTTGGTCCTCTTATCCTGACCATCTATATGCGGATAAAAAGTGGAACTCAAATGAACTTGGGTACTAAAGCCCTTCTAAAATGCTCTCAAAACTAAGAAGTGAACTGAGTACCCCTATTCGAGATGATAGACAAGGGAACTCCATGCAACCTAAATAACTCTTGGATGTACAACCGAGCATAATCCTCAGCTGTATAAGATGTATGCACTGGCAAAAAATGTGATGACTTAGTCAACCAGTCTATAACAACCTAAATCAAATCATGATGACGACACGAAAAGGGCAGACCAATCACAAAATCCATATTCACCTCTTCCCACTTCCAAGTGGGGAGACCAAACTCTTGCAACATACCATCAGGCCTTTGGTGCTCTACCTTAACCAGCTGACAAGTTGAACGCTTCACCACGAACTCTGCTCTATCTTTCTTCATACCATTCCACCAATAGATTTCTAGCAAGTCATGGTACATCCTTGTAGCATCGGGATGAATACAATACAACTCACCATGCGCCTCAACCATAATTCTATGCTTCAACTCACCAACACATAGAACTCACAATCTATTTTGACATCTCAATACACTATCTCCCCCTAAGGAGAAAGCCTCTACCTTTTGGTCTTTAACTAACTTCTTTAGTCTGACCAAACTAGCAGCTAAGTCTTGCTTCTCCTTCACTTTTGAAACTAAGGAGGATTCAAAACTATTCTGAACCCAAACAATACCTTTAGCCAAGTCAAGAAACCTTACACCCAGTCTAGCCAAATAATAAAATTTATGAGCTAACTCTTTCTTATCCTTCTGTACATGAATCACACTGCCCATAGACAACCTACTTAGGGAATCTGCCACTACATTAGTCTTGCCTAGATGATATAAAACACTCATATCATAATCTTTTTGCAACTCTAACTGCCTTCTATGTCTATGATTTAACTCCCTTTGAGTAAATATGTACTGCAGTCTTTTGTGATCAGTAAACACATTAACATGAACACCATACAGATAGTTTCTATAGATTTTAAAGAAAAGACCACAGTAGTTAACTCTAAATCATGGGTTGGGTAATTCTTTTCATGCTGCTTCAACTTTCTAGAGTCATAGCCTATAACATTACCTCTCTGCATCAACATACAACCCAAACTAACTCTAGAGGCATCATAATACACCACAAATTCATTCATACCATTAAGCAAAGTCAACATGGGGGCTGAAGTGAGTCAAGTCTTCAACTCCTAAAAATCTTCTCACAAGAATCTGACCAATGGAACTTAACTTTCTTTTGGGTCAGTTTAGACATAGTAGATACAATAGATGAGAAACCTTCAACAAAATGATGGTAATGGCCACCTAGACCCAAGAAACTTCTAATATCTGATGGAGATATAGGTCTAGTCCAATTTCTTACAGCTTCTGTCTTTTAGGGACCAACTCTATTGCCTTCAGCTGAAACAATATGACTTAGAAAGGCTACTGACCTTAGCGAAAATTCACACTTGATGAATTTGGCAAATAACTAATGATCTCTAAAAGTTTGCAAGACAATTCTAAGATGATTTTCATGGTCATCCTCAATATGGGAGTACACAAAAATATCATCTATGAACACAATGAAAAATATATCAAGATACAATCTGAACACTTGATTTATGATGTCCATGAAAGCCACTGAAGCACTGGTTAGCCCGAAAGACATGGCTAAAAACTCAAAGTGACCATAACAGGTTCCAAAGGTTGGCTTTGGGATATGACACTCCCTTACTTTAAGCTGGTGATAGCCGAATCTAAGGTCTGTCTTTGAGAAATAACTTGCACCTTGTAACTGATTAAACTGGTCATCAGTTCAAGGAAGAGGATACTTGTTCTTAATTGTATTCTTATTTACCTGACAATAGTAAATACAAATATACAAAGAACCATATTTCTTTCACACGAACAGGACAGGTGCACCCCAAGGAAAATACTAGACCTTATGAAACCCTTCTCTAGAAGATCTTTGAGTTTCTCTTTCAAATCCTTAAGTTCTACGGGTGACATATGGTATGGAGGAATAGAAATTGGTCGTGTATTGGGAAGAAGGTCAACCCCGAATTCTATCTCTCTATTAGGAGGTAATCTTGGGAGATCTTCTAGAAAAATATCCGAAATCTCACTAACTATGCTGACCGACTGAAAAGCTGGAGCCTCAAACTTACTGTCCTTAACTTAGACTATATGATAGATACAACCTTTCAATATTAGCTTTTTGTCTTTGAGATAGGATATAAAATGACTCTTGGGAGACACTAAACTCCTGGACCACTCGAACACTGGCTCATCAGGAAATTGAAACTTAACCACACGGGTACAATAGTCTATAGATGTATAACAATAGGTAAGCCAATCCATACCCAGAATTATATCAAAATCAAACATCTTCAACTCTATTAAATTAGTAAAAATGACTCTATGAAGGATAGTGATAGGATACTTTTTATACACTTGCTTTGCAAACACTGACTCACCTACTGGAGTAGTAATCAGGAAAGGCTCAGGAATCTTGTCGGGAATCATTTTAAGTATCTAGGTCCATGATTCAGGGAAATGGTGAGATTGATTAGGATGTCTCCCACCATATTGGGGCAGTATGGATCAAGTGAAAGCTCAACTTTGTGGTGTTATGTGATAGGAAGGTGCCTCCCAAGCTTAAAGGAAAATTCTACAGGGTGGCAGTCCGTCCAACCATGTTGTATGGACTGGAATGCTGGCCAGTCAAGAACTCTCACATTCAAAAATTGAAGGTGGCAAAAATATAGATGTTGCATTAGATGTGTGGGATTAATAGAGGTGATATAGTTCAAAATAAAACTATTTGGGAGAGATTTGGAGTGGATTTAGTGGAGGATAAGATACGAGAAGTCTGATTGAGATGGTTTGGGCATGTAATGAGGAAAGGCACAGATGCTCCAGTTCGTAAGTGTGAGAAGCTTGCATTGGATGGTTTTAGGCGGGGTAGGGGTAGGCTAAAAAAATATTAGAGAGAGGTGATAAGGCGTGACATGGAGTAGTTATAGCTCACTAAGGACATGACCCTAGATAGGAAAATCTGAAGGAAGAAGATTAAGATAGAAGGCTAGTGCCAGTTTGTGTCATGGGATTGGACATTACTTGGTAGATGTATTATTCTTGCTAGGACACTTTGTTGTAGACCTTATTATAAATGTGGTTACTATTCTTTTTTTATTATTCCTTGTGGGTGGCATATTTATTTCTTGACATCCTGTTCCATGCTTTATTAAGTATTTGTTTATTACTCCCTATCTTGAGCCGGGGGCCTATTGGGAACAGTTTTTGTACTTCTCCTGAAGTAGTGGTACAGACTGCGTACATCTTATCCCCCAGACTCTACTAGGTGGGAATAAACTTGGTTTGTTGTTTTTGTTATTGTAACGGGGTCATATAAGAAAAACTTAACCCAGTGTCTATCAGCATATAAACATCAAAGCAAAAGACACGAAGCATACCAGTAACAACATCCGGTAAATCCTCCTACTCCTAGAAGGATGTAAAGGCATAGAGTCTATTATGGCACTGATGGCCAACAATACTAGATGAAGTGCCCCAAGGAGGGGTTGGATGGGCTAAAAAAGCTAGGTCACTAGTAGCCTGAGTTTGAGGTCAGATATCTGTACTCCCCTTCCAAGTATGCGAGCACTCTCTAAGTCTGTGACCCAATAGGCCACGACCAAAGCAACCCCTCTGTTTGGCCAAAAACTCACCAGGATGGGTTCTACCACACTTAGCACATGAAGAAAATCTAGTCTTATTACTTACACTGTTCTAGGACTTGGACATAGAAGACTTATTCCCTTGCTCTTACCTATTACTGGGTGCAGGAGCACTATCTGATGAAGGTGCTGGCATAGACGAATGACTCTAAAACTATGGACAATTCCCTCCATGGGATCTAGTCTGACCACTCTCCAATTGTTCTAATCTAGCCCTCTTATTTCCCCTTACTCTGTCTCTCTCCTTTATCTTATCAGCCTCAATCTACTGAGCATGTATCATCAGTCTCGACAGATCTATATACTTATTGAGTATAGTGGTCCTACACTCTTTCACCACCAAACCAGTCACACTGGTAACAAAATTTCTCATATTAGATCGGGTGTCAGCTACAAAGTTAGGAGCATACTTGGCTAATTGGTTAAACTTAAGGCAATACTCCTTTACAATCATAGAGCCTTTCCTTAGGTTCATAAATTCCTCTATCTTTATCTTTCTCATCTTAACTAGGAAGAATTTATCCAGGAATGCATCCTGAAGCACTTGCTTAGTCATAGGAGCAGCATTCTCCCCTCTATTTTTCCTTAACGCCACAACTAAGTCATATGCAATATCTTTCAGCCTATAAGAGGCCATATCTGCACTATTTTCTTCAAAAATATGCATGACTTGGGTGATCTTCTTTGCCTTCTCAAGATACAACTAGGTCCTCACTTGCCTTAGATCTATAGAACTCTCGCGAACTCTCGCGAATTTATCCTCATGAAATCTAGAATCTGGGCTATAACGGAATCACCCCCAGCTAGTACGGAACTGTAGCCTAGTTATTGGCCTGAACATTCGCAGTGACTGCTTGGACTAACGCCTAAAAGATAGCCTAAAACTCATTGTGAGACACATTCTCATTCAGGGTATCAGCCGGTTGAGGTGGCAGATCGATATTCCTACAGGCATTAGCTCTTCGGGGAGGCATTTTCTATCATAAGAGAGCATGAGTCAATAGCAGATAGAAACAGTAGTAGGCATGATAGACTCTGAAAGAAAGAGATGACTTTTTCCTAAAAATTCCCTTAGCCTTTTGCTCATAGATGTGGTGCGGTATACACCGATGATCAAGACTCCACTTAACACGACTTGTTAGACTCGCTAGGACTTCTTAAACCTTAGGCTTTGGTACCAAGTTTATAATGCCCCAAAATCTCATCCTAGAACATTATACGGTCCTTAAGGCTACAAGTAGCCTAATCTAACCCTTTTGAGCCTACTGCTACATATAAAACTTACTTTGAGATGAATAAAGCAAAACGATGGTACTATCATATCAAAATCATAATGGAATACCAAGAAATATTTGTCTGAACAGTCAAAATACTGAAAGTCTAAACACACTGATAATCTAGTCTGACAAAGCCTCTACTAATCATGAACTAGAGAGTCATTGGGACAAACCCCCAACTGACTCGACTAAGCTGAAAGCAATTACAATTGAAATTCTGAGCAATAGGTCCTCAAACCATGAGGACTCACCAACTGTGGAGTGTAGACAAAGGTATTTGGGAATCACTATCACTGCTGGGAATGAGCACCTAAACCTACATTATGAGACAATATAGCACACAGACATATATGTGGATCAGTACTTTAAGGATGCACTGAGTATATGGGGGTGTATGTATTTAAGTAAACAATGTTATCATTCTTTATAAAACATGCACGCTGACATGAATGACGCATATAGCTTGAGTAATTCTCAAATCTGAATCTCATAAATCATGTATATTGAAGCATATAGTACAAATATAGTGAGTCATTAAACTTAGTTCTAAAATCCCTGTTCTCCATCTTATTCTCAAAACTTGTAAGCCAGAGGAATCTTAAAATAATATCATTCAAAACATGTTATCTTATGCAGAATAAGGATCTTCTTTAAAATTTAGAGATTGTAGGACTTTGGGACTTGGGAGACTTGGAATTTTCTTCTAACCAACATAAACCATGTGAGCCACATGGAGTCGAACGTCTTACGCACGTTGGGCAGAGCTGCTCTACCCTTGCCATCAGAATAGAAATTTAACTTAAGTGATCACTATCTTAACCCACTTGGGGTAAATCAGAAACCTAAGGGGCACATAGTTCTGGGGTATGAGACCTTTGAATCATACCCAACTCGGTGCTAAATACTAATTCAAGGGTCTATAATAAAGACCAAATATACTTCTATTGACTTTAATTTGTAAGTTATGTGGACTTCTATCCTAGCTTAGACCCAAAATGGTTTAATCTTTATTTGAAATCTAAAAATAGCCTAACCAAGGGGTTCTTATAGCATAAACAATCTTGAACAACAATCTTTAAATGGGGTCTATTGACCCAATCATCTGTCTCATATCAAAACATCTTAAAATTAATACTTGGTAACACAATTACTCATAAATCATCTTAAAATCTTTAACTTTCATCAATAGACATTGAAATATAAAAAAAGTCATGAAATTCAACTCTTAATACACGGGAACTCTCAAAATCTATCAAACAATAGTAAAGGGGTATAAACCCTAACTTCAATTTGATGGACAATCTAATAAATTGCAGAAATTTTGTATTTAAAATAAGCCTTTGGGCACATGGGTGAAAGAGTTACACGATGACTTGTTCAACCTACTTTAGGGTGCCAGTTATTCCTCCAAGATAGTATGTGACATTCCAAAAATATTTTTCTGAACCCAGTATGGTAACTTCAAGATTATAGTCACGTGCTATGGTCTCACAAATGCCCTATCAGCCTTTATGAACTTTATGAACTGAGTGTTCATGAAGTAATTGGACATATTATTCATTGTCTTCATTGATGACATTATTGTCTATTCCCGTAACGATAATGATTATGCAGACTACCTAAGAATAGTATTGCAGCCTCTTACAGCACATCATCTATTCGCTAAATTCAGTAAGTGTGAATTCCAGCTAAGATCAGTAACTTTCATTAGCCTTATTATTTTTGGTGATGGAATTAAATTTGATCCTCAAAAGACAAAAGCGATATGAAACTGGCCTAAACCCATCTGTCCATCAGATATTAGGAGTTTCTAAGGTTTGGCTTGATTTACTTGCTGGTTTGTTAAAGGATTTTCTCTATTACATCCCCCATGTCCAGATTTACTCAAATAAAAGTTAAGTTTCAATGGTTAAATTTTTTTAAGAAGAGTTTTCAGGAGTTGACGACTCGACTCACCATAGCCTTAGTTTTTATGTTACCAGATGGTTCAGATGGGTTTGTTGTATATTGTGATGCTTCTAGAGTTTGTTTACGGTGTTTTTTAATGTAGAAGGGTAAGGTTGTTGTCGATGCCCCTAGACAACTTAAGCCCCATGAAAAGAATTACCCTACCCATTATCTTGAACTAGGATCAGTTGTATTTTCCTTCAATATTTGGAGGCATTAGTTGTATGGCGTGAATGTTGATTGTTCACAAACCATAAAAGCTTGTTGTATGAGTTTTCGCAGAAGGATTTGAACCTCTACCAGAGAAGGTGGTTAGAATTGTTGAAACACTATGATATGAGTATTTTGTACAACCCATGAAAGGACTATGTAGTGAAAGATTCTTGAAGTATATTGTCTACAGTTAGTGGTGCTCATGTTGAGGATGATAAGAAAAATTCAGTTAAGGAGGTACATCAGCTTGCCAGATTAGTTATTTGTTTAGTTGATTCTGCTAAGGGTAGCATATGGGTTCAAAATATTTTAGAATATTATTAGGTTGCTGAACTGAATGAAAAGAAAGATAGGGATCCCAGTCTGGTGAAGATAAAAATGTCAGTCGAGACCAGAAAGAAGAGGTTTTCTCCCAATGGGGAGATAGTGTGTTACGTTGCTAGGGTAGATTGTGTTTATCGAGTGTTGATGAGTTGAGACAGAGAATTATTGTAGAAGTACATAGTGCTCATTACTGTATTCATCTAGGGTCCATGATTATTTACCGTGATCTGCGGAAATATTATTGGTGGCATGGGATAAAGAGTGATATTATAGATTTTATAGCTAAGTTCTCTATTTATCAACAGGTTAAGATTGAACATCAGAAGCAAAACGGGTCTATAAAGGAATTTAGTATTCCCACTTGGAAGTGGGAGGAAGTGAACATGACCAAATCAACCTATTTCTTATTGGTCCATACTTTTTACTCAGCTGAGGAGTATACCAAGCTCTATATTAGAGAGTTGGTTAGATTGTGCGGTGTTACAATATCTATCATCGCAGATAGAGGTACTTAGCTTACCTCTCAATTTTTGGAAAGTTTTTCAGAAGGGTCTTGGTACACAAGTTCACCTCAGTACTGCCTTCCATCCACACATATAAGGTCAGGTAGAGAGGACAGTTCAGACCCTTGAGGATATGTTGAGAGAGTGTGTCATTGACTTTAAGGGCGGTTGGGATGAGCACTTTCCCTTGACTTATTTCACATATAATAACAACTATCATTCCAGTATTTAGATGGCTCCATTCCATTATTTCACTTCCGATTGGTTGATTTAACATAGGAGAAATCACTTTTTTATGGCTTAATTTGGTGTTTGATGCTTTGGAGAAAGTTTAGTAATTCCTGGAGAGGCTTAGGGCAGCCCAAAGATGACAAAAATTCCAGCCGAGATCTTTGATCGCCAGATTCGTAAACTAACGAACAAAGAAGTTACCCTCGTCGTGGTTCTTTTGTGGAATTAGTTCGTTGAGGGAGCCACTTGGGAAGCAGAAGCAGATGTGCAGACCAAGTACACTCATCTTTCCCCAACAAACTCAAATTCAACTTAAGGTAACAATGTTCCCTAGAATTTTCTCTTTCACATGCTTAGTTTCAGATGCATATCATTCTCATGTCATTTATGCTTTTATAGAACCAGTTCATCCATGTGTCATATTTCAGACTCGGTCATGAAATAATGTTTTAATAATGTATAATCAACATGTAACCTCAATTTCTCAGCATTTCCATCTTAACCAATATCGTTCGAGGAAGAATACTCCCAAGTGGGAGATATTTTACTACCGCCAAAAGACAAACCAATATTATAGCCATGCTTTGAGAAAATTATAAATGAATTATTGTGCTTTGATAGTTTTATGAGTGAGTTTTATGTGTATTAAGGACTCAAATAACTCCTAGCTATAAGATGAATCAAAATATCCCTTAATGATTGAGTTCTACAGAAGAATGTGGCTATTGTCAACTTCAAACAAGCATATCTTTCAATCTACTAAGAATTTTCAAACTCAAGAACCATAAAATTTTAGATAATTGTGTGAGCTTTCAAACAATAACAATTTCGCCTAAATTTAATACCTGGGTGAGAAGTTTCAACACTTTTAGTGAGAGGACGTAGCTCATCATGATTACGTAGCATCGCGGTGATGCCGAAAATCACGTTCATCCTTTTCCAGTGAAGCACCGCGATGGTACCTCATTGGGCCAATATAAAAAATTGCACTCATCCTTTTCCAATATAGCACCGTGATGGTAAATCATCACACCATGGTACAAAATCGAGATTGTCACTTTTCAAATGGCGCAATGCGATAGCATTGTGTTGCATCGGAGTGTAAAATTGGGAATTCTAGTTCTGTGTTTGATCTTTCCAATGGCTCCAAATCTATCCAAAACACAAAATTAAAACCCTAAAAGGGCATTATTTTCCCCATTTTCCATATCTTCCCTCCAAGAAATTAATTCCCTCTCAGGAGAAGACCCTAGACCTTCTTGTTTCAAGCTTAAGTTTTAAGAAAACCATCAACAACCTTCATGAATTCCTCAGTCAAGGTATGTTAAATATTCATCCACAGGACCCTTCAACCCATGGAGTCCAAGAATCTTATTTCAAAATCAATGTTAGGATTTCTACAAGTTATTGTGACTTTTAACCCTCTATCCCCATGAATTTTGATTTTATACCATGTTTACATGAAACTATTGTTGTTATTAAAACCCACACATTTTAATGATGTTGTTAGATGATTCAATCATAATTAGTAATGTTGATATTGAAATCATGCTATTACTACAAGATTTAAACTATTCCCATGTTATGCTTAAACTACGAATATCAAGTGTTTTATAAAATGCCTATAAGAAGGACTTTTGAATTAATGATTTCACATTATGTCCTCAAAGTTTTAGTACTATTTTCTATTATTGCTATCAAGTTCCCAAAGTTATGAGTACCCAAAAACATAGATGTGTACTTAGTATCAGTATCTTTAGATTGGTTCCAGATATGTTATGAGAATTATTAGTTTAGTCAATTATCATTATCAGTTAAACTTAGAACAGTTCAGTGTCCCGAGTTAGTTTAGTTGGGTATAGGATTTAGCACCGAGTAAGTGCTTGGATGGAGGCTTCCTCGTCAGTTTGGAAGAGTCGTTAGTAGTTGTCCATGTACCTTAGAAATACATAGCCAGTATAGGATATGTGGAGTCTCCCGTTAGTTCAGGCTTGACTACCCCTCAGGGATCATTTATATGCCTAAATTATACCTCTCTTATGAGAGAGTAAGCAGTCACTGTCAAATATAGAACCCAACCAGGTTGGGTATAGAATCCCTCAGGGAATACTATATTACTAAGTATTGTAGTTGTTACTGGACTGTTGGTCAGAGGTTCCTGAATGGGGGGTTTAGGTTTAAATTTGAAATGATAGTTACAATATAACAATGAAGCAATATGTGTATTAATATTTGATCATAGAGAATGACAAGTTAGGGTTATGTCCACCTAGTAGCTTTTACTTCTCTATTAACTATGAGTAATAAGGAATTATACATGCATGCACTTATATAGAGATGTATTCTAATTCTAAATTCAAGTGTTTCTCAACCATCAAGGAATTATTCACCTTAGTTCTCTCGAATCCAAAGTGTACAACCAATCATACGAACTCTCCAAGTAGTTAATCTTGCTAAGGCATTAACGTGTAAAATAGAGGTTGGAAACCCTATTTTCTTGTCGCTACTCTCTTTTCCAAATAATTACTTTTCTATCGAAAAAGTTATTGCTATAATGGCATATTCCCTATGTTTGCAACCACGAGAATTCAATCATAACAAAGAGAGTAATGATATAAGTGAATTAACACATCATAAATTCAAAAACCCATAGCAATAGAGAGTATACAACAAGGTTTCCATAACCCTAACAAGTAAACTTAGCTACTCATGAATAAAATGGAAATCACAATAAAAATATTCATCATGCCAAAACTTAGAACAATCTTCGTGGAGAAGATGAATAGCAAAAATAAGAGAGAAAAATATTTCTCTCTCTTTCTCCTCAAGCTAAGCCGCTTTTTCTCCTTTTTGAAATAATACAGAACAATGAATAATCCCTAAAAATTCAGCCATAAGCCTTTTAATAACATCCTTCTCTAATAAATTGCTATTGTATCCTTAACTATTTAAAAATATTGAGTTTGCCTGAGAAAAAGTTCCCATATATCACATTCAGTCCAAAAGCTGCTTTCCTTTTATGTGAAGTTTCCTTTGCTATCCACAGGTCCCCAAGGTGTCGTAATCTTCCTCATTAGTACCTGAAAATATCCTAATCACATAGTTCATCTCACTTAACTAAAAATAGACAAAGTGCAAGAATTATGTATTTTATCCTCAAAACTTAGCTAAAACATGGGTAAGTTATGGTGATTAGACGTATAAATACACCCAACATCAATCACCCGCCAATTTAGGCTTTATACCCTTAGTCCTTTGAGAGAGCACATTAGTGGATCCACAAAGCTAGTATTAGTACCCGTGTCACGATGCTGACACCCTTTAAACTGGGGTCACAAGAAGGACCCCAATTTGCTCATTGGGGCATGTCGGTTAGATGGCATCCCCCATAATATCATTCCATTAATTAACTCAATAATTCAATATCGGATTAGGATTCATGACTTTACTAGAATAAGTTATTCTCTATTTTTGGGATCCAAGTCTTAAGAGAATCTGCTGGAAATTGTAGAGATGGTGCAGAAGGTAACAAAAATTATGGGGGTGACTTCTAGTTAGAGTGCTGAATTGGATACTTTCCAGCTGTAGGATATGGCCCATAGCTGGATTAAGTAGTGGAAAAAGGATAGAGATGCAGACGTAGGGCCAATAGAATGGGATAAGTTTACTAAAACTTTCATAGATAGATTCTTCCCATTAGATCTGAGAGAAGCCAAATGTTAGAGTTTATTAACTTGAGGTACGGAAATATGAGTGTTAAGGAGTATCCCTTAAAATTTAATTAGTTAGCTAGGTATGCTCCTCATGTGGTGCCTGATAACAGGTCTAGGATGAGCAAGTTCTTGCCCGACATGTCTGATAGTATGGTCAAGGAGTGTAGAACTATAATGCTAATTCAGGAGATGTACAAATCTAGGAATATGGTCCATCCTTAATAGATTGAGGAGCAAAAACTTAAGGAGAAGGAGAGAGAGAGCAAGAGGGCTAGAATAGGTAGCTTTAATTTCATTTAGCCAAATTTAGAGGGTGGAAACCGTCCTTAATTTTGTGAAAAATCTTCAACTACTACTTTATCTTCAGCTAATTCCCCTGTGCCAAAGTACAAAAATGAAAATCAAGATAGGGCGACAGGATTTAAGTCCCATGGTAGTGTAAATAGTAGTCACACAAAGCCTCTTTGCCAGAAATATGGTAGAAACCATTTGAGTGGGTGCAGAGTAGGAAATAATGTATGCTTTGGTTATGGTAAGATAGGACACCAGATCTGGGAGTGTCAGGTAGTTGCTTAAAAACGGAGGGATTTGTGCCAACAGGGCCAGTCCCATCAGTGATCGACTTTAGTTGGACGCTCGACTCAGTAGGGCGCTGCTTCCAGTGCTACTAGTGGTTAGTGTCAGAACTGACTTTAAGCACTTCAATCTCAACATGATCTGGAAAGTTCTCTTGATATGGTTACTTGTATGTTGGAAATCTTTAATTCACATGTTTATGCTTTACTAGATCCTAGAGCATCTCTTTCTTTTGTAACCCCTTATATAGCCATCAAATTTGGAGTCGGTCCCAAAATCTTAGTAGAGACTTTCTCAGTGTCTACCCTAATGGGTAGGTCTATCATAGACTAGTGGGTATACAGGAACGCCCGATTACAGTGTCTCTGTAAGTTACTTCAGTAGACCTTGTAAAGTTAGGGATGATGGATTTTCAAGTCATTCTAGGATGGATTGGCTCTATTTTTGCTATGCTTCATTGGATTGCAGAAAAAAAGTAGTTCATTTTAAGTTTCCAAATGAACAAGTCCTTGAATGAAGGGGTAGTACTATAATGCTTAGGGGTTATCTTGTTTCATACCTTAGAGCGAGAAAGATGATATCTAAGGGGTGTGTCTATAATTTTGTGTGATTTAAAGACTCTAATTCTGATACTTCCAATCTTGAGTCAGTTCCAGTGGCAAGGGAATTTCCAAATGTGTTCCCTGAGGATCGCTCTAGAGTTTCTCTCAAAAGGGAAATTGACTTCAGAATAAACCTTCTTCAAGATATCCAGTCTATCTCTATTCCACTATACTGAATGGCTTTAGCCAAACTTAAAAAGTTGAAATAACAGTTGAAATATCTCTAAGATAAGGGACTTATCAGGCCCAGTATTTCCCCGTAGGGCGCATCAATTATGTTCATGTACAAGAAAGGTAATTTTCTTAGAATGTGTATCGAATACCATCAGTTGAACAAAGTCACAATAAAGAATAAATACCCACTACCCAGATTTGAAGACTTGTTCGACCAAATTCAAGGTTCTAGTTCTTTGTCAAAGATAGACCTCAGATTCGGCTATCATTAACCAAGAGTCAGAGAATGTGACATTCTGAAAATAGAATTCATAACTCGGTATGGCCACTTCGAGTTTCTAGTCATGTTCTTTGGTTTCACAAATGCCCAGTAGCCTTTATGGAATTGATGAACCGAGTGTTAAAGAAGTACTTGGACATGTTCATCATTGTGTTCATTGATGACATTTTTGTCTACTCTCATAATGAAAATCATCATGCACACCACGTCAACATAGTATTGCAGACTCTTAGAGCCCATCAGTATTTCTCTAAATTGTGTAAGTGCAAATTTTTGCGAAGATCGGTAGCTTTCGTTGGCCATATTTATTTTGGTGATAGTATTAGAGTTGATCCTTAAAAGATTGAAGCGGTGAGAAACTGTCCCAGACCCATCTCTCCATTAAATATCAGAAGTTTCTTGGGTTTGGCTATCTATTACCAGCTATTTGTTGAAGGATGTCATATATTGCGTCCCCCATGTCTATATTAACTCAAAAGAAAGTTAAGTTTTAGCGGTCAGATTTTTGTGAGAAATGTTTTAAGGAGTTGAAGACTAGACTCACCACAACACCAGTTTTGACGTTACTAGAAGGTTCAGATGGGTTTATTATGAACTGTGATGATTCCAGAGTTGGTTGGGGGTGTGTTTTAATGCAGAAGAGTAAGGTTGGGTACTATGACTCTAGAAAACTTAGGCCACATGAAAAGAATCACCCCACCGATGATCTTCAACTAACAACTATTGTGTTTGCATTAAAGATTTTGAGGCATTATTTGTATGGGGTGCATGTTGATGTGTTCACAGACCACAAAATATGGTAGTATGTGTTTTCGCAGAAGGATTTGGACCTCCACCAGAGAAGATGGTTAGAATTGTTGAAAATTTATGATGTGAGTGTTTTGTACCACTTGGACAAAGCCAATGTAGTGGAAGATGCCCTATGTAGATTTTCTATTAAACTAACTTGTGATACTAAACTGTTCTAGGTTAAACTGATTACGATAACTGACTGACTGATAATGCTTATAACACATCTGAAACCATTCTAAAGATACTGTGACTAAGTAAACAACTAATTTTTTGGGTATTCATAACCCCCAGGACTCGATAGCAGTAATAGCAAAATAGTACTAAAACTTTGAGAACATAATGTGAAAGCATTTTTTCAAAATACATTCTTGTAGGCATTTCATCAAACACTTGATATTTGTAGTTTAAGTAAGAATGGGAATTGTTTAAAGCATGGAGTAATAGCATGATTTCAACATCAAAATAACTAATTATAATTTAAATCAGCGCACAGTAACATTCAATCATGTAGGGTTTAATGATAACAACAATTTTATGTAAACATGATATAAAATCAAAATTCATGGGGATTCATGGTTAAAAGTTACTATAACTTGTAGAAATCATAACTTTGAATATGAAATTATATTCTTGGACTCCTTCGGTGGAATGTACCCATGAACGAACATTTAACATACCTTGACAGAGGAATTTGTGAAGGTTCTTGATGGTTTTCTTAAAACTAGAGCTTAAATCTTGAAGGGCTAGGGTTTGCTCTTGATATAGGATTAATTTCTTGGAGGAAAATTATGAATAATAGGGCATATAATTCCCCTTTAGGGTTTTAATTTGGTATTTTGGACAGATTTTTGTCCATGGGAAAAGACCAAATGGTCCCTCGAAGATTAAACTGCGGAACTGAAAATTCTGATTTGACACTCCAGTGCAATGAAGTCCAATCGCATTGTACCATAGGAAAAAGGACAATCCTAATTTTGCACAATAGCGTGATGCAGGGCCATTGCAGTGCTTCATAGGAAAAGGAAATGAGCAATTTTTCACCTTGGCATGACGCAACACAATCACAGTGCTTCACTGGAAAAGGACGAATGTAATTTTGGGCATCACCTGGATGCGGCATAATTGCAATGAGCTACTTCCTTTCAATAAAAGTACCGTAACATGTCAACGGGTATCAAATTTAGACAAAATTGTTATAGTTGGAAAGAAGACTCAATTATCTACAATTTGGTGGGTCTTGATCAGAAAAGTTCTTAGCAGAATGAATGATCTGCTCGTTTAAAGTTTACTATAGCAACATCCTTCTTTAGAACTCAATCAATAAGGGATATTTTTTATTCTTCTAATATCTAGGAGTTATTTGAGGCCTTAATACATATCAAACTCGCTAGTAAAACTATCAAAGAACTATAATTCATTTATAATGGCTTGAAGCATGGCTCTAATATTTGTTTGGATTTTCGGGGTATTACCAAATACTACTCCTTGTTACTTATATGCTCATACTTTAGGAAATCCACATTAAAATAACATAAGGGTTTATGTAATGAAAACAAGTTATGCTTTTCTTTCATTAAATCGTAATTAAGATGAACAAATATGGATTACAATTTTAGCTTAGGATCAAAAGATCAATTCTTGTTTTAAATCATGATTTAAACTAATCAAGGAAAACTTAAGAACATAAACATCATGAAATCTTAACACTTAGACCTAGGGCTTAAAATTGATGCTTTAAACTTATGACAATTCACAACAAAACTTCATGCTTAATGTAAATCCTAAAATACTTCAACAATATCAAGTTAAGATAGTGCAATCTGATCCATAATATAAATCTTAAATGTTAAAACATAAACATAAGCACTTCTTTACATACTTAAAGCTTTGAATCTAATGATAATCACATACTTCAAGAATATATAAGCTTGGGTATGAACCCTACTTCAAAACAAGTTAAATATTAAAATCATACAATTTGGGCCTAAGGGTGAAAGAATACCCTTGTTCATGATAACACATACCTTAATAGGCTTGATTTTATGGTGAAAGCTTGACCTTGAATGCCTTGGAGGTGATCTTGAAAGCTTTTCTTGGAATTCTTGGAATACAGAACTTAATTTTTTTATATCTTGAAGAAAATGTAAGTTGAAGTGGAAGTTCTTTGGAGGAGGTTAGGGTTTGTACTTTGAGAGGAAGGCTTTCTTTGAGAGAAATTAAAAATAAAGGGAATAATAATACTCCTTAGTGACTTTAATTATGTGTTATGGACGAATTTGGGTGGGGGAAATGACCCATTTTGACCTTCAAAATGCGGAACCAAAATTTCTAAAATAAGGGTGGGCGATGGAGCATGCGACGCGGGCTAATCGCGCGCTGTCACTGGGTCTCTCATGAAAATGGCTATAACATTTTGCTCGGGTATCGAATTAAAATTTTTTTTATATCGTTGGAAAGATGAATCAATTATCTACGATTTGGTGGGTCTTGATATTCAAAATTCTACCTATATCAAATGCTATATACGTTCAAAATAGACCCTTGTAGAATAGAATACCAAACTTTCAAAAAATAAAAGTCTTTTCGCTAAACTCTTATCTATGTTATTCTTATAAACATTTTCACCTGGAAATTACTTCACACACTAGGATAAAGATCATGAAATTTATATTCAAAAGATATTCATGGGATTAGAGTTTACACTTGTACAAAAAATGCTTAAAACTCTAGCCCAAAAATGCGTGGTGTTACTTCTCCTTACACCTCTGAACATAAATTAACTCAAATACTTACGTCTCTAGGCCAGAAAGGCCAATTTAAAAGTCCTCAAAGATAAGCGGAAAAAAATATGACTATGTATCTAACACTTAGTGAAATTTTCAGGTTTTAATCAATTTATGGATGCACTAGGAGTTGAACTGAAGTAAGAATAATACGAGGTGCTACAATATCTCCCCCTTGGAAATATTCATCCTCGAATAAGACTTGTTAGACTAAGAGTACTATACTAAGGTAACTGAGATCATATACTGAACATGCATGACTTGGAACATGATTGCCTAACTGAGTCTGAAACATGATACATGAACTAAATATCATGACTGAACCGATTTCTTGAATACATGCAATGACACGATAATTATTATAAGGCTGAGATAGAAACGAGAGAGTCAACATATGAGTAACCATTTCTAAGGATAGATCTGGTTCCGTGAAGAAAATTTGAGAGGTTTAGGGTATGAAAACTTGGGGTATTACAACATCTTCCCTTGGGATAGTTCGTCCTCCAAATGATACAGATGTTACTTAAATACTAAGGAATGACTGAGATTATGCACGTGGAAATCACGAGATGAATTATGACTTAATCTAAAACTAATGCATGATGCATAAACTGAGCTAAATTCGTAATTTTCATGAATGCAAACATTTTACCTCATGGAATGGCTTTACACTTGCAACTTTGTGTAGTAAGACTAAATGGAAAGTTGGAAATCTATAAGAGCTTATTTGTTTGATTGCTAAACTGGATCGCAAGCTTTATGAACTGGACCATACGGACTGCCCATACCTAAATAGAGTATTTCTCCGACACTCTTCTAAGAAATTCTAAAAATATTATGGAGCAATGAATTTTGTGAATGATTTAAACAAGACATCTCACTAAGGAATCAAAATATTGATACGACTCTATAACATGAAACATAGATATCTAAATCATAAGCTAGGATAGAATTACTAGGCCTTAGTAATACTTCTCAAAGACTCCATCAACTGTAAAATTCCCCTTAAATACCATACTAATTTGATTCAACAAAAAAAATTATCATGGGCATTGATAAATCCATCTATTAAAGTTTAAACTGAACTAAATTCTCTCACCATGAGCAAGCCTAACTCAAAATCCCAAGATACAACACGCTACACCATAATACTTTTCTAAACCATATGTTTCAATCTTTGATGTCTCTTCAAGAGATCACACCCTAAGATAATATGTCTTACTACTACAAAGACTAACTCTAAACTCATACTATGAATTCACTAGCATATATTGCATTCCTCCACTTACATTATAATATGACATTCAAGACTATCAATATAACCATATATGAGCTTCAAGGAAAAAACCATAAAGGCATACTTCTCAAATTCACTAAACCTCTATCAACAATAACTTTAATGTACTTTGCTTAAGATGAGATACTGTAATAGCCCGTATTTTCTAACTAGAAATTGAACTATTATACCTACGTGTGTAAGCAATAATATAAAGTATTTTTCAAGTGAGAATAAGTGTCATGATCTTTAACTTCGTGTTTTAAGTTCTTTTGAGGTGAAAAATCTTCATAAAAATCACTTAGAGAAAATTTGAGCTAAGAATTAATTTGAACATATATTACTCTCCATACAAGTATAACTTTGCAGCTCTATACCCACCAAATTGTAGATAATTGAGTTGTCTTTTCAACGGTACAAATTTTGCCTTAATCCGATACCCGAGCGAAAAATTATAGCTATTTTCGTGAGGAAGGCAGTAAGGCCATGCAATTAACGTACGACACTTGCTTCAATCCAGACCTAGTTTACAGCTATTGATTTCGTGTTTTTAATGGCCTTTTAGGCCTTTATTCACTTATAAATCTGAGCCCACTCTTGATAATACTCAAGGGATGATATTTTCCTCGTATTTTATCAATAAAAACTCTAATCCTCTAAAAACCATAACCCTAGCTCCTACCATAAGATCATGAATTTAAGCCTTTCATTCAAGATTCTTAAGAAAGGATTCAAAATTAGGTTTCCAATCATCAAACTAATCAATTTAAGATACGCGGGGTTTTTCTAAACTACATGGGCATGGTGAAATTATTTTGGTTAAGTTTTTAAGGTTGAGAAATTATCAGGTTCTATGATTTTGATGCTTTTGTATACTTCCTTGTATCTTGAGCCAGGGGTCTATCAGAAATAACCTCTCTACCTCTTTATGCATTGTTGTATGGACTGCGTACACTCTATCCTCCCTAGACAGCACTTTGTGGGAATATACTGGGTTATTGTTGTTGTTGTTGTTGTTTTAAGGTTGAGAAATCATGTATTTATGAGGGATTTTGAATTTACATTAACGACTATCCATTATGAACCCTCTTTTATAATATTGTTTTAGTCTTGAGGTCTTTCCTTAAATTTGATTTTTTTTGTATATATGTATTTATGTGTTTGGAGTTTGAAATATGAATTGAGAGCTTGAATTAATGAATTTTCCCCTCTCTCATTATGTTACTTACTGATTTACAAGTTATGGGTTCCCAAATTGCATGATTTAAAGAATGAGTCAAAAGCCTTACTCTCTTATAGGAATTTTATAATAGTTGAGAATTGAAAAGGGGAATGGTATATTTCTTTAAATATTATAAGTGATAATCAAAGAAATTTCATGATTAGTTTGAGAAATTTTCCACCATTTTTTAGAATGGTGAAAAGATGAGAATCTTTTCACAGTTTGACATATGTTTTGAAGTATAATTTTTCTTGTACTGTTACAATGTTTTGGTGGTCTGAACATTATTTTGAATAAAAGAATTGTAAATGATATTTTATATCTTAGAAGATGTCAATTGCAAGTCTTGGTATGATGATACCAAAATAGATAATGCCATAACAGACTCAGAACATAATAGAAATTAGATTTCATTCAAATTTTAAGAATTTTAGTTCTTCGATATGTATGTTCATAAAAGATTAAAAATGGTCTTAAAAGATGTTAGGAGGCTATCCGAAAAAGGCACGAGTTCAGATAACTCATTGTCGAAAATCATGTTTTGCTGATATGAGTTATTGTGACCTAAAGAAGGATTGTACGCTGGCCTAGTTCCCTGTGTAGTATCAAGATCAGAAACTCCAATACTTGTAGAAAACTTAGGTTGGTAGGTTGGCCACCAAGTCAAGGACGGACTCCATATATACCTTTGATTCGTAGACTTATAGGGTGTACCACCTATCTCAGAAGTAAGACAAAGAGTGATTCGAGGTTTCAAGAAATGTTTCAAAGTCTTTTAAGAATTCCCATGCATTTTCATATATTGTATGTAAAATGTCTCATAAATTGCTCTTACTTATGTTACATAAAAGTATGTTATTTTTGGATTGCTCTGCGTACCAGTACATCTGTATTGACCCTGTATATTTAGGATGTTAGATACAGTCCTGGGGTCTTGCTAAGCAGGAGATTCGGTCTCATAAAAGTTTGCAGTTGTGTAAGACCCCACAAAATCTTAAGCTCAACTCAGTCCCTTAGAGCTTGATAAGGGGTTCCAGAATTACAAAATTTTAGCTAAGTATTCGTACTTAGTGTTATTTTAGCATTTGGAAGTTAACGACTCTATTTTACATCATTTATGGCCTTAAAGCATCGATCACTACATTGATTCATGATCAGGAATGTCATTTGGTATTCTCGAACAAGTTTTGGATTTTTCGGACTTAGTTTCAATCATCTTTGGAAGCTTTAACCAGTGAATCAATACGATCTCGACGCATCACATCACTTATCACATTGATGAATATTGTTTCCCAGCTCCCAGTGCAAATTCTAGTAAATCAACGCAGAGTCAACGCAATGCGTCGGCCATCGCATCGACCCGATCAATGCGGCATATCGATTTTTACATTGCTACACTAGTTTTTAGTTATTAAAAAGCTGTATCCAAGGGTTATTTAGGTCTTTTCCCACATCTGTCCGCCCCTAAAACATGAAATTAAATCCTTCTAAGAGCAAATTCATTCAATTTTCACAAGTTGCTCTTTAGAACGAACCCTAGGAGATTTAAATTCAAATTTAAGACTCAAGAACTTACCATCAATATTTTCAAAATTCAATCTTAAGGTATGTCAAGTGTTCATCCAAGGGTTTCCTTCCACCCTTGGAGCTGAAGAAACTTTTTTTTACTACAAGTTAAGAAGTATTATGAATTTCATTGTTGGATTTGAAAGTGTTCATGATTACCATGTTAATGGTGTTCCTAATGCATGATTAGTTGCAAGATTCATGTGAAATTATTTATCTTCTGTGTTGTATCATATGAATTCATGCTAAAACCTTTAAATTGTGAATTTTGTATCAAAATTATAATGCCAGCATTTTGTTTAGTATTATGTGCATTTACTATGCCCTCCAAATGTTTGATGGATTGTTCATGAGAGTTGAATAGTGAAATTTCTTCATATTAGCATGTATACAAGTTCATGCCATGCAAGTGTTTGTCAAAATGCCTCAATGAATGAGTGGTGATCAAGTAATTAGTTGTGATATGTCATAATTGTGTTGTGTCCTATAATCAATGCTATCGTGCCTTGGGGGTATTTAATACTTGAAAATATAGCTGTTTAACTAGAGCTATAGTAGTTACAGAATAGACTTGATAGTATCATGATCAGTAGTTCAGTAATCAGTTCAGAACTCAGTTAGTAATCAGTTCAGAAGACAATAAACTTAGTTCATTTTAGTTAGTTAACAGAATTAGTAATAGGTCAGTCCAACCTAGAACAGTTTAGAAATCAGTCCTGTGTCTATTCAGTTGGGAGTAGGATTCAGCACCGAGTGAACTCTAGGATTGGGACTCACCTTCCAGTAGAGGGTGTGATCCTTAAAAGTAGTCTTTGTGTTTCAGAACTACGTATCTAGCACAGGTTAAGACATCAACCTGTCAGATTCAGGGTTGATGAGGTGCTTTACTTTCTAGATTGAGGATACCAACATTCTCATTCAGAGCACATACTTGATTGAGGGTGACTTTTTAGCTTGTCTTTACCCATGGCATGGTACTGACAACCTACTAACTGGGGTTATAGGTTGAACCCTAAATCAGTTTAGAGAATAGGCATATCAGTTAGATAATTACCTCTCACAGTCTTAGTTTAAGTTCCAGTCTCAGTGTAGAACTCAGTTCAGTTATATAAAAAATTAGAACTTTCAGACACAGTCACTCAACTTAGTATGGAACTCAGCACAGTTCTACAGAATCAGGATTGTCAGAAATAGTCCCTCAACTAATAGTATTTTAGTTATAAGTAAACTCAAATATTTTTTAATTAGTACTTAAAACTTAGTATTCAATGTTATATGATCTTACTTATAGTTTATGTATTCATGCATATACTCTCATTTTGTTATATTTATGTTATTAGTTAGTTATTTTTCATGCATATGAACCCATGTATATCATCCTACCTCATGTAGCATACCGGTATATTCAAAGTATTGATGCATACCTTTCTTTGGGGCTATGATATCTTATATCATAAGTTCAGATGCACGGGCTCATGATCGCTCTTAGCAACCGAGATTATCAGAAGTAGGTTCAATGGTGAGTCCTTATAATTTGAGGATAATATTATCATTTTAGTTGTCAGTCTTCAGTTTGTCCCACTTGTCGGAGTTACTTGGGGACTTGTCCCATCAAATCCATGTTCAGACAGTAGAGGCTTTTCAGACTAGAGTATTTTTAGACAGATGTTCAATTTTAGTATAAATGATCATTATTTATTTCAGATTTCAACCTTAGGGGAGATTTTTGAATTTATTTAAGTTATATTGTTATTACAGTACTTCTATTATTTAGTGCTCACAATAGGTACCATCCATGGTTAGCTAATGGTGTTTTGAGGTTGCTGGCACCATGTAGCATCTGGGGTACAGACTCAGGGCATTACAAACTTGGTGATCCTCCATTATTTTAGAAGGCCTTATTATGGGATATTGTGATTAACTTTTCAGTTCATGGTCCAACCGGGGACCTTATCCCATTTTTCAAACAAAAGTAATTTTTATGTTGTTAGAGATTTTGAAGAATATTGTCATTTATTTTTGAATGTTTATGGACTTATATTTGATTTTTTTAGTTGTGTAAGAGAATGACCATGTTTCTTTCTTATCATGTTCTTCCGTATTTTCCTTATAGTAAAAGAATTACGTGTATGATTGTATGTTAGATAAGGGCTCTCGGGCCTTCATGGTTCGCAATTTTCATCATGGCTAGGACCTCAGTTTAGGTTGTAAAGAACTTTGTATCAAAGCAAGGTTCATGGTCCTAGGGTGTCTGCAAAATCGGTTCTAGTATAGTCTTGGCTATGGTGTGCTATGCACCACACTTATAATCAGGTGGCTATCGGGCATTTAGGAGTTGTTTCTTATTCTTGTATACTCTAGTTTGTGCTATAGCATCATCCATAAGAAATTTATCTAAATTCCTTCCTTATTCAAAGATAATGGGCCATGCCTCATTCTTAAGGCGATATAAGTCTAAGATTCTAGCTCCTTTAATGGTTCTATCAGATTTTGTTATACATGAAGTTATGAGATATCTAAAAACCCAGTGAACTCAGTTTAGCTCCACTAAAGAATAACATCAGTAATAGTTCAGTTCAGTATAGTCAATCTAGTATCTATTTAGTTGGGAGTAGGATTCAGCACCTAGTGAACCCAAATATGAGGACTCACCTGTTATTCAGTGGAGGGTGTGATCCCTAGAAGCAATCCTTATGTTCGAAAACTGCGTAGCTAGTGTAGTTTGAGATATACCCCTATGCGTTGTACATCTCCTTTGGGGTTATTCCTATAAGAGGGTTGATGGAAGAGCTTCCCATCAGAGAGGGTTACCTCACAGCTTGTCTTTACACATGGTATGATATAGACACACTTCCAGCTGGGCTTACAGGTTGGACCCGACCAATTAGTTCTGGGGTATGTCGGTCAGATGATTACCTCCCACCATCTAAGTTTTAGATCTAGTGTCAGAAATAGAACTCAGTTTAGTTCTACAAAATCCATGGCTGTCAGGTACAGTTAACTTAGTATAGTATGAAACTCAGCTAGTTCCATCCGTATTAGGATTGTCAGATATAGTCTCTTATATTATCTATACTCATTCTCAGTAATCATGTTATGACAAACCCAGTTAATAGTATATTAATTATATGAAACCCATGTTATTAATATTCAGTTTCAAGACTGTCATATATAGGCAATACGACTAGTTCTTCATATTCAAGACTTTTAGAAATAGTCATTCCTTTATCAGTAATATGTCATCAGTTCCTTAGTACTCAATAGACTCAGTCATTCAGTTTCCCAGTATTAGTACTCAGATATCAATAAATCCATATTATTAGAATCCATGATTCAGCTTTATCACAAAGTCAGTTACAGTTACATTTGAACGCATGTATTCTTACGTTTATGTTAGTCAGTCAATTTGTATTGTTCATGCATATGAAACCCTTACATTCAGCGCACCTCACTTTTATACTAGTACATTCAATGTACTGATGCATTTACGCTATGGTATTTTATAACATAGGTTTAGAAGCATGATCTCCCAAGCATCTTTAGTAGATTAGACATTCAGTAGCTAGACTAGTAGTGAGTCCTCATCATTCGAGGATAGCATGATTATTTTATTACTTTATTATTTCAGTAGTTCAGAATTAGTTTGGGACATGTCCCATCAACTCTATTGATTTTAGATAGTTTAAAGGCTTTAAGACTACAACATGTTTTCTGACAGTTTATATTAGTTTTTGGTATTGTTATATCCCATCACTGATGTTGTTTTATATTTAGCATTATTTCAGTTTTGAACCTTATGGCCTTACAACTTATATTTGCATATTTATAGTATATTATTCAGTGCTCAGTTATAGATATTAATCATGGGTTAGATTTGGTCCGTCGAGGTCATGAGCACTATGTAGCATTCCGGTTACAAGATTTGGGGCATTACAAACTTGGTATTAGAGACTAAGGTTCAATAGTGTCCCAGGAAGTATGAAAATCCGCATCTAGTAGAGTCTTGTGCATGGGTTTGTTGTGCACCACACTTATGTGCAGGAGGCTATGAGATGTTTTAGGAATAGTTTCCCTTCTTTCATATCTTTAATCGTGCCATAGAAAAGTTCTCTAAGAAACTCATGTAGATTCTCCTCATACTTCACTCATGTCAATTTCACCTTACTTTCTAGGTAATAGAAACAGAGAAGCTCAAAGTATTAGAGATAATGCTTTCTTAGGCAGTCCCTGCAGACAGTTATGGGATTTCCCACAGGCTTAAAAGTATAACATCAGTTTAGTTATGTTCCAAAGTTGTACAGATCTGATTAATGATTATGAGAACTCATTCATGAAGCCAAAATTATATGTGCCATCAGATCTCTTCTCAGAATTCTATGATAGCATATGACATAGAGTTAGAAGTATAAAGTCAGAAGTTTGGCAGTAGTAGAGTTGGAATAGCATTATCCAAGTTAAACAAATTATGTGTTCATGGAGATAGTCGTACCGAGGTAGACCAGTAGGCTTGAACAGTGCAGGCAAGAATTTATAAGTATTGATATAAAATTAAGTATGAAGGTGTGGATGTGAATTAAGAGATGTAATATTACTAGTATATAAAGAAATATAGGCAGATAATGTGTTTAGTACGAAAATACATGTGTCGTACAGAGTATAAGTATGTGATGATGATTGCAGTTTAGTATATAGTTTACTAAAGTATTCACAGACTTTTGATGATGTCTTAAAGCCAAAGAGGAGATGATAGATAAAGTAACCAATTTAGTCTCCCAGATTCCAGTAGTAGTGACAGTACGTATAGCAAAGCAGTAATGGAAGATGATTCCCTACCCATACTTATCTAAGTGTAAAGTTTGGTGCTTCAGTCAGCATGATGCCTGTGCATGCCTCATATCTCAGTTCCATCAACACAGCTTATATTCATATGCTTTATATAGAATAATGTACGATTCTAGTTCCCAGCATAAAGAGTTCAGTTCGATTATTCCCCTCAGTAATGCAAATCATGTCCCATGAATGTAGAAAACTCAAAACTCCGGTTGTACATCTCAGGACTTATGTACTAATGTCACTCTTTACTATATACTCAGCTTCCATGGCTCATGCTACGCCTCTACGAATCAGTTAAATTCATAAAATGTTATGGATATCCTTTGTTTAGACCTCTTGGTGTATCCATGATGCTTATATTGTATTCCTCAGGCTTCAGTCAAGTGTCCAGTTTAGTTAGTGTCCATTCATGCTTTATGTCCTACTAATTTAACCCTTTAGTGAGCTCTGTTTGTGAAAATAGTGTAGTGATAGGCAGTTTCTTAGAAGAAAGAGAGTGGATGTTTTATGTTAAGACAAGATTGTTGCATGGTTATTTTACACGAGGGTATAGTGATGAAGATAGGCTTGAATTTTATGTTAGTCTTATAGTAAAGGGCTAGCAAGAGGTTGTAATTAGAAGTTGGGAAAGTACAAAGTGCGAGTAAGAGTATACATTCCGATTCTTGACTTATGTCGGCCTTCATGCAGGGCTATCCAAAAAATTAGATACCATGTCAATTACAGTTTCAGTTATCTAAAATTAGTATTTAGTTCCTATATAAGTCTTAGTTACATTCTTAGTAACACTCTCAGCCATAGTCTTAATATAGTAATCAGATCAATAACTCAGTTCAGTTTCAAGTTTGCTTGACCATAGTGTACAAGTCTATAGACTATTTTAGAATCGTGCTATATGCCTTGGTCTTACATTCTTAGATAATACCGTCTTCATGAATTCATGCTCAGTTACCTATGTTACCCAGGCAGCCATTACCTTCTATGTATAATACTTTACAGTCTCAGTCCAGCTATTCAGACAAAGTACAGTTCAGTCTTACACATCCAATATTCAGCTATCAGCTACCCAGTTAATCAGATAAGTTAGCATATTTATACACCTATGTGAATAGTTTTAGTAATATTAGTTACAGTGCAAGAGGCGCAGTCATTTCATCTTAAAGGGTGTTCATAGGCCTCAACTTATCTTACCGAACTTTAGCCATATGATGATTTTCTTATTCAGATGTTTTGTTTAGACAAGGCCAAGATTTCCTTGCACCCTAAGGCCACTAGAATTATATAGAAAGAGTTCTAGACAAAGGTTCCAGTCGACTGTAAGTTTTCATCACAAGTTAGTCCGTAAAACCAGAAAGTTAGTTTATCAGTCCGACGGACAAGTTTGCATGGTTTGGGTTTTTTTCCCTTCTATCTAGATGTACTATCTTAAGCCTCATAAAGTTAATCATTTTAAGATGAACCAACTAGATAGGTTCAATCTCAGCCCAGTTCATGTATCGTGCCTTAGTTTTAGATCCCAGATATTTAGTTAAGACTTAGCTCGTAGATGCCTTGTGCATCTCTTCAGTTTCCTCAGCGACTCGGTCTAGTCAGTATTCTTCGAGGGACATAGCATTCCAAGAGCAATATACACTATGAATCCCCAAAATTTCATGAAAATAACATCTCATTCTTTCTTCTCGTAATGAATCCAATTTAGGAGTAGGGGGTACTCATAAGTTGACCCCCTAGTTTCTATCTCAGCCATGAGCCATGTATTTAGGGGCTCAGTTCAGATCACGCTATTTAGCTCATGTATCATGTTCTAGACCCAATTATGTTCTCCTATTTTCGCTGATGCATATTTAGCAATTAAGCTCAGACTCTACCCAAGGTAATACCTTTTCTCAATCTTATCCAGTTTTAAGTTCGGGTTTCAGTTACAAATATGGTATTTAGTTCCATGCTCATTTTTCATTTCAAAATTGGTATATTTACCCTTAAATGTTTAGTCACATGTTCATGAGTCAGTTCATTCATATATTCATGCATCAGATATACGTGATCAGCTTATCAGTATTCTCATTCATACTTTCATGTATCAGCTCAATCATGAAATCATGCATTAGATATGCATGCTCAGTATGAATCTTACTAAAGTCATTCAGGTAGTCATGTTTCTTTCTTTTATGGTCAGTATGAACTTCAACTTATCTTTCCTCCCATTTTAATCAGTCTCATTTAAGGATGAATGTTCCCAAGGGGAAGATATTGTAATACCCCTTATTTAAACCTAGCTGAAAAATCACCCTAGAAATGTTAAAAACTTATTTTAAAGATTAATACACTTTAATATATGTGGGAAATTGAAGAAGATTTCCACCGATATAAATGCTCCCAAATCCGACACCAGGGCGAAGAGTTAGAGCCTTTTTAGTGAGGTAATGTATCACCTGAGCCATCAGCGCATTGCGGAGCCAGCTTAAATAACAATTGTCAATTTCTAGTGGTGCTCCATGATAGTAGCAAATCACACTAAACTTACAGGTTGCAAACAAAGTGGCAACACGATAACTCCGCATTGCTCCACCATACAATTTCCCATTTGTCACTTTCTAAAGACACGACGCAATAACGTCGTGCCGTGCCTGGGGTCCAAATCGAGAAATTTTCACAGAATGATAATCCGCATTCAAGGGTTAAAAGGGTCAATTTCTCACCCCTATATATACCCAATAACACATGATTCAGCCATATTTCACACAAAATATATTGTTTCTCCCAAATTTATCTCAAGAACAAATTAGGGTTTTCAATTGGGGATTCAAATCCAAGACTCAAATTCAAGAATCTCTCCATCAATCTTCATAGAATCATGAACTAGGGTATGCACAATGTTAATTTATGGACTCCTTTCATCTATGAAGCTCAAGAGCCCTATTTCAAACAATATGTCATGATCTCTTTGTTTTGAATTGATTATGTTCATATTGTTATTGTTGTATGATTGCCAAGGTTGCATCTTTATCATGTTTTAATGAAAATATGATAGTATAGGGTTTAAATTCATGCAATTGAGTTCACATATGGAACCATGTTGTATTGAATTGATGATCATACTTATGCCCTAAGTGTGCATGCAAGGTGTTCGGTAATATGCCCTAATGAACGATTGATGATCAAGTACTTAGTTTCCATGTGTCAAGATCATCTCATGCCTCTTAAGTTATGCTATACCTACTTGATTAAGATAATTCCCATGCAAAACATATGCATTGTGATTGCTTGATGAGATGTTCGTAAGATTAGAATATGCCATATTTATATGCATTACTATCCATGTACAACATTATGATGATCATGCGCTTCATGAAATCCCCAACTATGAAATTATGAATTGGTGATATTGGTGATGTGATCAAAAGTGTAAAGCCTTGTCAGTTTTATTTTATCGAGTT
The DNA here is from genome assembly GCF_002878395.1 of Capsicum annuum. Taxonomy (NCBI): domain Eukaryota; kingdom Viridiplantae; phylum Streptophyta; class Magnoliopsida; order Solanales; family Solanaceae; genus Capsicum; species Capsicum annuum. The sequence goes on from NW_025896054.1 coordinate 1,169,946, forward strand.
CTAGGGGTACTTGTATCCGATAATTTAGCTATGTTCCTAGTGCCATGTCATGTTTTCATGGTAATATTAGTCAATCCTTGATTAGTAGAATTTAGTCAGTCTCATGACTCAGGAAAACTCAGTAAATTTAGTATCGGTGTAGTCTCTTCAAGAAATCATTGATATCAATATTCCTGAAAATCTTAGTGATATCAGTACCCTCAGTTGTTCCTCAGATCTCAGTAGCATTCCTCAGTCAACGAAACTCAGCGAACTCAGTTTAGCTCTGCTAAACAATACCATCTATAATAGTTCATTTAGTATAATCAATCCAGTTTTTATTCAGTTTGGAGTAGAATTCAGCGTCGAGTGAACCCAAGGATGGGGACTGACCTCTTATTCAGTGGAGGGTGTGTCCCTCGAACCAATACTTGTATTCTAGAACTGTGTAGCCAGCGTAGGTTGAGATATACCCCAATGCGTAAGGCTACTAATACATCTCGTTTGGGGTTAATCCTATAAGAGGGTTGATGGAAAAGCTTTCTATCAAAGAGGTTTACCTCACAATTTATCTTTACTCATGGAATAGTATTGACACCCTTCCAGCTGGGGTTACAAGTTTGACCCCACCAATCAGTTTAAGGTTATGTCTCTTAGATGATTACCTCCCACAGTCTCAGTTTCAAATACAGTCTCAGAAATAAAACTCAGTTCAGTTCTACAGATATCCAAGACTATCAGATAGAGTCAACTCAGTACAGTATGAAACTTAGCTACTTCCATCAGTATCTAGACTATCAGATATAGTCACTCATGTTATCAGTACTCATACTCTGTAATCATGTTATCACGAACCCAGTTAATAGTATATTAATAATACGAAACTCATGTTATTAGTATTCAGTTTCAATGATTATCACATACCCAATTAATAGTACATTAATAATACGAAACTCATGTTATTAGCATTCAATTTCAGGACTATCATATATAGTCAATCAGACCAGTTCCTCATAATCAGAACTGTTAGAAACAATCATTCCTTTATCTGTTCCTCAGTACTCAATAGACTCAGTCATTCAGTAGCCCAGTATTAGTACTCAAATATCAGTAAATCTATGTTATCAGAATTGATGATTAAGTGTTTCACACTCTCAGTTACAGTTATGTATGCATGTATGTATTTTTATGTTCGTGTTAGTCATTCAATTTGTATTGTTCATACATATGAACCCCTTGCATTTTTCCTACCTCATTTGCATACCAGTACATTTAATGTACTGACACATTTGCGCTATGGTATTTTATAGCATAGGTTTAGAAGCACGAATTCTCAAGCATCCTTAGTAGATCAGATGTTCAGTAACAAGAGTAGCAGTGAGTCTTTATCATTCAAGGATAGCATGGGTATTTTATTACTTTATTATTTTAGTATTTCGAAGTTAGTTGGGGACATATCCCGTCAACTTCATAGATTTCAAAAAGTTTAGAGGCTTTTAAACTACAATATATTTTCAGACAGTTTATTTCAATTTTGGGTATTGTTATACCACATTACTGATGTTGTTTTATATTCAGTATTAGTTCAGTTTTGAACCTTATGGCCTTACAGCTTATATTATGCATATTTACCGTATATTATTCAGTGCTCAATTATAGATATCAGTCATGGGTTATTTTGGGTTCCTTTGGGGTCATGAGCACTGTGTAGCGTTTTGGGTACCAGATTCGGGGCGTTACATAGTCCTATTTGGTTCATAGATAGAAAAAATAAAAATGCCTTAAAATGAATATTTTCATCCCCGCTAACAATGTTATTGACAAAATGTGTTAGATAGTTGATTCAAGGCTCAGAACACCATAATCATAGAATCAACCCCGTGAACAAATACCAAAGATAATTATCGTAACCAATGAGATTATGTAGCTAAGTAACATTATTTGAAAGGTTTCTCCCAATTATTGCTTAAGAACTTTTATATTACCGCATTGTGTAAGTTTAATTTTGGTTTTAACTTTTCAAATGGTTTTGTTACTTTAGAACTTATTTAATCTTTGTAGTGACACTAGAATGAGATGGGTGTTTAATAGAAGTCCCTGTGGGATTGATACTTTGATTTTAAAGACCATTTTTCTACTTAGTGGACCACGTAAACTTGCTTGTGTACTTGGGAGCAGCAAGGCACACACTCATCCCAACATATTGATCGGGTAGAAAAAATATATTTTTTGTAATGCAGGTTTGAAAAGTAAGCACCCAAAACATAAAATCTCACATATCTTATGAATTAAAAGTTCCTTAACCTTGCAATGAGTAGTACACAAACTAAAAAACTTTCAGTGGTGTCAATCTAATAAAAAATATTACTTAACAATGTCAATTGTGCTAGTTGATGTTAAGTCTGAATACTCCTAACCGTCTAGTTTAAAGCTAAAACATAATATCGCATACCTTAGGCTATGAACTAATGGAGGAAAAACTATAATCTTAACATCACTATCGAAACCTAATTTGTGATTACCAATACTTTAATACTTGTTTCAAAATAATAATAATTTTTCACTGTATAGACAATAAAAAATGTAACACCAAGAATTATCAGGAACTACCAATGAATTAGTGGCTTCAAGAAGTAAAATACAGATGTCAAAACATTGCAATCCAATAAGATGCTCAACAAGTTATAGCCTAATTATTATGTGTTCCAATTCATCATCATACCATCATTGTTATCTATTCATACTAGTATAAGTGGAATAGTAGAAGGAATATAAATATTTTTCTTCCTTTGGAAGTAGCAGAAGAAAACTATAACACAATCAAGTAAAGTTTTATGGCTATGACCTATGGAAGAATTTTAAAACATAATGAGAGTAATGTTTACTCTGTTGATTTAGTACGCTGCCAAACCTTCTCAAATCTTTGTCTATGAATGTTTCTTTCTCATAAAAAATAATAGAACTAATTGTTCTAATAGTTGAATTCCTTACATTGTGTAGTAGCGCATATCAGAGTAGGAGAATGGCCTTGCCTACTCCTTCTAATTAAACTAATTAATTTATTATTATAATTACTATTGACTAAATTATAAATTTATCCTTCATTAAAATAATCAAGTTATTGCATTCTCCCCTACGTATAAATAACATTGTGCTTGAATATATCAAGAATCATACATGATGTTCTGAATAAGTTAGGATATATAAATCGAATGAACATGTGAAACACAACATAAACTAGGGATAACCTAGATAGCTCATGCAATTATATGGAACCAAATCAACAAATTCTCAAAAAATAAGAACATTATAAATAATAATATTTGTCGTATGTATGTCATGAATGGTAACAATATGTCACAACCCGAGGCTATCCTTAGTCGAGACAACAGTGCTTATGGATACAAGTGAACAAAAGCTAACCAATGAGCTGGTACCTGCTGTGAGCACTAAGTTAAATAATAATACAATACATATGCGAAAGATAAGTTGATTAGATACTATATAATTGAATACTGAAGTACGTAGCAATGACATATCTAAAATATTTGATAACAATACTGGAAACTAAACTGTCTGACTAAAACAACTGATAATAATGAAAACTAAATGAATGTCTAACTGTCTAACTGACTATCTATTTGAAAGCCTCTAAATATTATGAGGAGTTGATAGGACAAATCCCCAACTAATTCCGACTGACTAAACAAAAGAAAATATAGAAATAGCTGAGAGAAGCATATCATTTCTTCGATGGATAAGGAATTATCACCACTACTACTGGTTAAGTCTAAGTTATCTAAGATAGATCGAGAAACTGAGCATCCGAACCTATGTTATAAGACAATATAGTACAAAAAAAAGTATATGATAAGTACTTTTAGTTTCGTGGTACGTGAGATAAGGACTGTCTAAAGTGCATGAGATAACTGAGAATGAATGCATGAACATGTAATTTTTTAGAATGCAAGATGAAACATAAACATGTTTCTAAGATAATCTGCAGTCTGAAAGACTGAATTCTATATAACTTAATGACTGAATCTATATGCTTTGGTTAAAAAATTCTGAGTTGAGACATACTAAATGAGACTGTTGGAGGTATCATGTAACTGGCATGCCCCAATCTGAGGTAATCGGGGTCCAACCAATAACCCGAATTAGAAGGATAGCAGTACCATGCCACAGGTATCGAAACATGACTATGTGGATCCACTAAACTGGTGTCTCAAAGGATTAGGGAGTCATCCTCTACTGGAAGATGCTCTCATGAGATATGTGTCAACCTAACTGGCAGGAAGATATCTCAATCCAACACTAGCTACGTATTTTTGGTGCATGGGGATTGCTACTAAGGATCACACCCTTTACTATCGAGTGAGCCCCTATCCCTGGGTTCACTAGGTTCTAAATCCTACTTATAATTGAACTTACACCGGTACTGACTTAATTTCGATTGAACATAACAACTAAAATTTCACAACATTATCATGATGACTTAATAATAATAATAAAAAGTTTTATGGTTACCTAAATTATTTCTTGAAAATCTTAAATCATGTAAAACATATAGTTATCAGGTGTTCATAACCCACTAGCATTGAATGATCATAAAATATGATATCAAAGCTTAAAACTATATTATGGGATCATGGTGTAAAGACCCAAATATGATATCAAAGATTAAAACTATAATATGGGATTATGGTGCAAATACCCAAAACCTAAGCATTTCACCAAACCAATATAAAGCATTAACTTGAACATACAAATGTTTTAAACATAGTAAAACAACATGATTACATGAACAACTTCATAACTTGTGGATTTAACATGAAATCAATGGAATGTGACATGGAAATTTGAAACTCAAAAAACAAAAATTTTTCATTCACTTGTTAATACTTGTAGATGTTGCTTGTAATAGACTTAGCAAGAAATTCATGGATTATATTCATGAGACTAATGTATGATTTCATAAAGCAGGATAACAATTATATTCATAAGCTTAAAATATAGTTTTTGGGCTCAATGGGTTAAAGGGACAAATTAATGAACATCCACATAGCTTAAAAAAAAGCTTTGGGGAAAATCTTTGAAGTTATTCTTGTTATTTGAGAAACCATAAATTCTTGGGAAAAATGAATAAATCATTCTTTTAATTTGTCTTCTAATGAAGTTGGAACATATGAGGTGAATTGGGGCTTTGTAGCCTTTTATACCATACCTTGTAAAGCCAAAACGATATAGGTTTTGCATTTAAGAAAGTGGGAAAAGACACAAAGGCCCCTAGAAAAACTCACAAGAAATTACGTCCCCAATCGGGTACGAGTTTATCACAGGACTTTTAAGATAGGATACGAATGGGTCTCTAACTCGTAAGTTAGACAGAATCAATATGGTCTACACTGGTCATTATATGAGTGGAACATACTACTTATACCTTTACATATGATTAGTATCCATAACTCGTATCTTGGACAGAGCGTCAAGGAGTCTACATTGATGTCCTTATGACTTGGGGTTCATACTACTCGTAGTCCTCTTAATGACTAGTATTCATTCTCTCGTACCTTGGATAAAATGCACAACACCTCATACTGACTTGGGTGTGACTTACCATGTATGACTCATACTTCACTTGGCAACTTCTAGGGTCACCTAAATTAATAATATAATGACAACTTAAAACACTATTTGGGATACGACTACAACATACTACTCGTATGAGTCTATATGACCTAAAGGATGAGTTGTAAGCTTTCCAAAGAACATGAAAATATGGGGTTTCACAATATCTCCCCCTTGGGAGCATTCAACTTTGAATGAGACTAGTTTGACTGAGAATACTAAGGTAACTGAGATCGTATGGTAAACATGCATAATTTGGAACATGAATAAATAACTGAGTCTGATGCATCATACATGAACTAAACTGAACTAATTTTGTGAATGTGAGAAATGACATGAGAATGGTTCTTAAACTAAAATAGAGTACGAAAAAGAGTCGATCTATGAAAAAATTTGTTCCCCCAAGATGTGTCTAAAATTTTTGAGAAAAAACAAGGGTTCTTGGCTTGCATATATTCTTCTGCTTCCCAAGTAGCTCCCTCAACAGACTGATTCCGCCATAGAACTTTGACCAAGAGAACCTCTTTTTTCCTAAATCTACAAGTCTGATTGGCAAGGATCTTAACTAGGATTTCTTCATACGATAGACTATCTTCCACATCCATACTCCCTAAGGGTATGACTGAAGCCGGATCGCTAATACATTTCTTTAATAAAGAGGCATGTAATACCAGATGAACTAACGCCAAATCTGCAGGTATCTCTAACTCTTAAGCTACCCTCTTAAAATAATACAAGATTCTATATGGGACAACATAGTGGGGACTGGGGTTCCCCTTTTTTCCAAATCTATTCACTCCTTTCGTAGGTGAAATTTTCATATAGAACAAGTCACCAACATAAAACTCAAGAATTTTTCTCCTCTCATCGCCTCAAATACTAAATCTAGCCCTATCAATGCAGCCTTACCTACTTCTAACCAACCAATAGGAGATCTACATCTCGCTATGTAGAGATCCTCAAATGGAGGCATCTGAATACTTAAGTTATACCTATTGTTGTAAGAAAACTTAATCAAGGTTAAGTGGTCATCCCAACTACCTTTAAAGTCAATGACACAGGCCCTCTACATGTCCCATAAATTTTATATAGTTTATTCTGCTTGACCATCTGTCTGTTGATGAAAAGTTGTACTGAGATGAACTGGGGGACCAAGAATATTCGGACAAGCTTTCCAAAAGTGAGAAGTAAATTAAGTACCTCTATCTGAAATGAGGGACAGTTGAATCCCATCCAAATTAACCAACTCTTTTAGATATTGTCTAGCATAATCCTCAGTTGAATTGGAAAGAAATAAGATGATTTGGTCATTCTATCCATAGACACTTAATTTTGTCACTCCCTGATATAAATTTTAGTCATTTTACATTACCATACACCTTACACCTTTCCATAATTTTTACCCGAAAGGACAAAAAACAACAAAATCCATAACAACTTTAACACCTCACCCAATCAAATTTAACCACCTCACCCTAACAAAAATAACATTTTTTACCCGACCCAACTCCTACCCATTTACCCCTTACCCCTACCTTTTACATATTTTTCCCATTTTTTGTTTCCTTTATAAGTAACACACCGTCAATATATACACACCTTATATCAAAATATTCACGGACGGATTTCCACTCACAATAAAGAAGACTCCTCTATTTTATCGTTAATAGACCTAAACTCATAATTTACACTCATCTACACATAGAGGTCACATAAAAAATGTTCACAGCACACTGATTATATAGAGAAAGCACACACAAAAATGGGTTTAGGGAGAAAGCAGGGAGAACAAGCGAGGTAAAAAGTGAAAAATTGATAGAGGAAGAGGGAATCAAGAGAAAATCAGGACTTAAAGAGAGCAACAATTTGAGAGAAAATGGGGTGAATAGTAAACCAGCTAAACCAAAAAAGGGGAGAGAGTGATGGTTTAGTTGAATTCTCATCGAAAAACATTACTACTTTTGAAACTAGGCCCCTTTCTCTGATTTCATCACCGCTAGCTCACCATAGCTTGGGGCAATCAAAATTGGTGAACTCATCTTTATTCCTACCTAAATTTCACGGGAAAAAACAATAGTGGTTGATCATATTGAGCTTGTTTGTGGCTAAATTTAATTAGAAATTGTTGGGTTAGACGTTGAGGTTCCATTTGGGTGAAGGTTTCATTGCTTTGCAAGCTATGATCCTGCTTTTTGGAATAAAATCATCGATTGAGGTTCAATTTTATATCTCATATCTCCATTTTTGTGAATGTTTTTTGATGGTGATGAAATTTATATTATTTTATTTGATATAATTTTGATTTTGATTTTCTAATTGTTAATTCCATGCTATAGTTATGTTAATCACTATAGGTGATATTTCAATTTGATTTGGGGTATAGTTTAATTTGGGGGCGGAAGTTAAAAGTTGATAAAGTCAATATTATTATTTTCATTCATTGATGTCATTGATTGTGATAGTGCCATGATATGTCGAGTGGGATAGGCAAACAATAGGGTTAGGAAGACAGATTTAGAACTTGTGGATTGTGAAATGTTTTGCATATTTGTTGAATGGTTTTGATCTCCTCACATTGAAAACATGTATTCATTTAGTCGGAAAATGCCCCGAGGTCATTTGTATTTATTCACCGGGGAATGTCCCAAAGTATTTTGTACCCCGAGAGAGTTGTACCCAAAGACGGTGCGTGATCCAGGCCCAACGCACCGGGTAGAACATAGTTTAGGATTAGTGTAGGTTAACGTAGGTTTACATTTAAGAACATTTTTATTGTAGGTCTGTAATAAATTGGACTGGACACTAATTTTTGTTTTGTTTGTTTGATTGTTTGTTTCATGTTTATGTGTTTTTTGGTGTGTACTTTCATAGTATCAGGCTAGCTGATATACTCTACAAAGCGACCATGCTGAAATCACGAGGTGTCGCGACCCAAACCATGGAGACCCGAAACACCCCTATCTGTCTAGTAATCATGCACCTAATTCATTTGATCAAAGCAATGCAAAAAATAACACAATAATTTATAAACATGATCATAAATATGAAAGAAACAATAACGGGAAGATAAGATTCCCTCAACATCAATTAACCTCTAAACAACTGTCTGAGAAAATCTCTAACAAATGACTGAGTCAAGTAACCATATATAAAATGGGACAAGGCCCTCGTTAGACCCCAAAACTAAATATAAGAAAAAAAGACTGCAGGACATAAGACCTTCCGAAACATAGAAGGCTCACCACTTGTCTCTGCAATTCTGTCTGAATGATCTACTGATTCTCTTGATCCCTAGATTGGGCCTCTTAACCTGAGAGGTTGGAGACGGGAAGGGATCAGCACAAAAGTAATCGCATGCACAGATATCAAAACAAAACATAATATTTTTACAATATATAGTTGATAGCCATTATAAAGAAAATTTCATATCAAATCATTTGAAAACGCATGGGTGTAATGCAATAGTTTCTCAACAACAATGAAATGCAACTGAGCTAGGTGGAATACCCTACATAATTTACACCAACTGTCTAAACTCGATTGCCGCTGAGATTAGAGTATAAGTAAGGGAGAGACACACAAGATCACAAAGCATGGTATCTCGACCCTATGGTAGTGCCCAAGATAACTTATCCTTGGCTCCTACCTATAGTCCCAATTTGGGAATGACATGAAGTCAAGTACACAAGATCACTTAGCCTGGTACCAATATTGCATGTCGGCAAACACGTTTTCCAGCGATGAGCCCTTATAACTCAAACGCCTTCTTCGAGCATCCATCTTTCCCATGTAAAATCAATGCATTCAAATTTTATCTGATTCAATCACATATCATGTTCCATAGGATATCATCATACCCTACTTGCAAGTCCTTAATATCACTTAAACATATTCATAACCATGTGAAAACCAAGGTGCTTCACCATTTACAAGTGGTGAACAATATTTATTTCAAATTAATGCTCTCTTTTGTTGATCACAATATAATATGGGGTATCAAGACATTATCATGAGAATTTGAAAGCAATTTATCATTCATATTTATCAAACTTCAATGGAAAATCTCAAATCATATATGCATGGTTTCAACCATGGAAGTATATAGGCAAACAATTCCCATGACATAAAGTAAATGACTTAGAAATCATATTGAAAGCAAGATATTAGCATTTGATTGAAAACCCCATTTGAAAGCTTGAATGTTTATAAAAACTACACCCATGAGATTTTTTGATAATCCCACATACCTCTATTTCCAAGGATAATAGATGTTTCTTGAAGCTTGCGGATTGGTCATTCCAAATATGTAATTATCTTTGAAAACCTACAGTAAAATATTGAGCTATTTGGGTTTTTATATTGAAACCCTAAGGAGAATATTTGAGCACTTTTAATGAATGAATAAATATTTTGGGGTCCTTGGAACTAAATTTCGTGTTTTAGGGCTAAGTAAGGGTGGAAAAGGACCACTTTGTCCTCAACACGGAGTGTTTAAGTCACTCGAATTCCTTACATAGGTGCTGCCCATCCCATTACCTATGTTCACATAGGCACTGCCTAGGCTATTCCCTATGCTTCCCAGTGGCTATAGGCAATTGATTAGGTGGCACTTATCACTTTGAAAGGCCATAACTTCTTGCTCAAGTGTCAGATTTTAGCCAAATTGATATCGTTGGAAAGCAAACTTGAATACCTCTTATTTGACACATAGTAGGCTTTTTAATTCGACATATGCAAGAGAGTTATGGTAGATGGAAGATGACACACTTTACAACGTCCACTAAAACTTAGTTGATCAAAATAGTTTCAACTCATCGTTGAGTTGAAGGACCTCTATGGTCTAAATTCAAGCTTGAGTGGATTCACATGCAACACTATAATTAATATACCATATTGGCATAGGATTTTATGGATTCAAGATTAACAACGCATCAAAATCAGGGTCTATATTGTAGCCTGAATTGTGTGGCATTACATTATCCCTCCCTTAGGATCAATCATCCCCGAATGATGATGTGGTACAGAGACAGACATAATTTTTAGCATAATAAAGAAATAGGAAAGATAAGATAGGAATAGTACCTTCTGTCACCTCACCCATCAAAGAAAACAAATTGGGATATCTAATTCTCATGACATTTTCTGACTCCCAAGTTGCTTCTTCGTCTTTTTGATTCGTCCACAGTACCTTTACTGATGCTATCTCCTTGCTCCTCAGCTTTCAAACTTTGCAATCTAACATTTCAATCGGCTTTTCTTTGTAAGACAAGGAGCCTATCACTTTGATACCCTCTACTGGCAATACCATAGAATGATCTCCAATGCATTTCTTCAACATGGATACATGGAATACCAGATGAACGGAACCTAAACTTTCAAGCAATTCTAACTCATACACAACTGTACCAATCTTTTTCAAAATCTGATATGGCCCTACATAATGAGGGCTCAATTTACCCCTTTTTCCTAATCGCATAACTCCTTTTATAGGAGAGACCTTGAGAAACACCCAATCACCAATTTCAAACTCTAGTTCTCTTCTCCAAACATCGGCATAGGACTTGTAACGACTCTAAGCAGTCTTGAGTCATTCTCTAATGATCTTCACTTTCTCCATCACTTGATGAACAAGATCAGGCCCATACAACTGAGTCTTACCCACTTCATACCATCCTATCGGAGACCTATAACTCCTTCCATACAAAGCCTCAAAAGGGGCCATCTTGATGCTGTCATGGTAGCTATTATTATAAGCTAATTCAACCAGTGGCAGGTGATCTACCCAACTACCTTTGAAATAAATAAAGCATGCCCTCAACATATCTTCGAAGGTCTGAATGGTACGCTCAGCTTGCCCATCCATTCAGCTTGCCCATTCATCTGAGGGTGGAAGGCTGTGCTGAAATTCAATTATTTACCTAAACCCTTCTTGAAGGTTCCCCAAAATTGAGATGAAAACTACGTACCTCTATTGGATATAATGGACAGTAGTGTCCCATGCAATCGAACTATCTCCTCAATGTAAATCTTAGCATAAACCTCTACTGAATAAATAGTCCTCACAGGAAAAAAATGGGCTGACTTGGTTAACCGATCTACAATTACCCATATAGAATCATACTAGTTTTGGGATCTCGGAAATCCTGTAATGAAGTCCATGTTTATCATCTCCCACTTCCATAAAGGCAGGGCTATCTCTTGGGAAGTATCACCTGGCCACATGTGTTCTACCTTCACTTGTTGACAGTTCAAACACTTGGACACAAAATCAGCTATATCACGTTTCATGTTATTCCACCAATATAAGGTTTTTAGATCATGGTATATCTTATTAGAACCTAGGTGAATGACATACCTCAAAGTGTGCACCTCATTAAGGATTCTTTCCCATAGTCGATCGACATTCGGAAAGCACATCCTACCCTGAAATCTCAGAATACCATCACCACCAATTTCAAATGACATAACCTTTTGTTGACCCACATCTTTCTTAATTTGCATCATGATAGGATCTTCAACCTGCTTCTCCTTAACTTCTGCTCAAAGAGATGACTTAGCTAACTCAAGAACAATAACCCCTCCATCTTCAGAATCTAAGAGTTGCACTCTCAGATTTGCAAGGCGGTGAATATCCTTCACCATTTTTTTCTTTCCTTCTTTTACATAAGAAAGGGTGCCCATAGACAACCTATTGAGGGCGTCGGCTACAACATTTGCCTTGCCCAAATGGTAATACAGTCTCATATCGTAGTCTTTCAAAAGCTCCATCCAACGCCTCTGCCTGAGGTTCAATTCTTTCTATGAGAAAACAAACTGTAAACTCTTATGGTCAGTATAAATATCAACATGCACTCCATAGAGATAGTACCTCCAGATTCTAAGTGCAAACACCACGGCTACTAACTCCAAGACATGAGTGGGGTAATTGCACTCATGCACCTTTAACTGCCTAGATGCATAAGCTAACACCTTACCAAGCTACATTAATACACAACCAAGTCCCACACGGGACGCACCACAACAAACCATAAAATCTTCTACACCCTTGGGAAGGGTCAAAACAGGAGCAGTAGTAAGCTTTTTCTTCAATTTCTCAAAACTATTTTCATACAAGTTAGACCACACAAACTTCATCTTTTTCTGAGTTTGTTTAATAAGCGGAGCATCTATGGAAGAAAAAATCTCTATGAACCTTTTGTAAAACCTTGCCAAACCCAATAAGCTTCAAATATAGGTTGGAGTCGTGGGTCTTGGCCATTTTCTCACTGCTTCAACTTTCTGGGGATCCACTTTTATCCCCTCACTAGACACAATATGCCCCATGAAGGCAATAGCATCTAACTAGAATTCACACTTAGAAAATTTGGCATACAACTGGTGATCCTTAAGGGTTTGAAGGATAATTCGAAGGTGATTGGCGTGATCCTCTTTACTGTTAGAATAGATCAGAATATCATCAATAAATATAATGACGAATAAGTTAAGAAACTGATGGAACACTCTATTCATAAGATCCATGAAGGCTGTAGGGGCGCTAGTCAACCCGAAGGACATGACTAGAAATTTTTAGTGACCATGTCGGGTTCGCAAGGCTATCTTAGGTATGCCTGGCTCCCTAATTTTCAACTAATAATAACCCAAATGAAGGTCTATTTTTGAAAAACATTTGGCGTCCTGAAGCTGGTCAAAAGGTCGCCAATCCTAGGAAGAGGATATTTATTTTTAATCATGACTTTATTTAACTGACAGTAATCTATGCACATCCGAAGGGTCCGATCGTTCTTTCGCACAAAGAGCACGGGTGCACCCCATGGGGAAACACTAGGATAAATAAAACCTTTGTCTAGGAGGTCTGCAAGCTATTTTTTAACTCCTTTAGTTCCGCGGGAGCCATTCTATATGGTAGAATAGAAATAGCACGAGTGTCTGGCAAGACATCAATGGCAAAATCTATCTCCCTATCAGGGGTATCACTGGGAGATCTTCGGGAAACACTTCTGGGAATTCATTCACTACAGGGACTGACTGTTGAGAAACGTTTCCAAATTTTGAATCTTTTACTTGGATTAGATGTTACATACAACCCTCAGAGATAAGCTTTCGGGCTCTAATATAAGAGATAAACTAACCTCTATGTTTCACAGAACTCCCCACCCATACAATTGGTGTCTCATTCGAGAAAAAAAAAGTGACCTTTCGGGTTCTGCAATCAAGAGTGGCATAATACGAATGGAGCCAGTCTATCCCAAGGATGGCATCAAAATCGATCATATCCAGTTCTATAAGGTCTGCCACAGTTTTCCTTCTATGAATAGACACGACACAATTTCTATATACCCTTTCACCAACAATAAAATCACCTACAGGGGTAGAAAAAAAAATGGTTCTACAATAACTTCGGGCTCAAACCTGAAACCAACCGCCACATAAGGGGTCACATATGATAAAGTAAACCTGGGATGAAGCAATACATAAACATCACCAGAAAATATTTGTAACATAACGGTGACAACATCTGGTGAATCTTCTGCCTCCTGGCGGTTAGTTAAAGAATATAACTGGTTGTGACCATTTCTTCCAGCTGACGGGGCTCCCTTAGGAAAAGAAGCTATGGAGGAAGCTTGGGACTTAGCCCCCCCCTCCCTCGTATTTACTCCAGCAGAAGGACAATCTCTTTGAAGGTGACCTACTTTGCCACAAGTATAGCAGTTTGTCCCCTCAAACCAACACTTTCTTAGATGATTCCTTCTACAAACCTCATACCACAGATAAGTACGATGCTACTGGGCCACACTGCCCTAAGACTGTGTACCTAGAGCTTTAGACCCATGAGGAGTCTAAAAACTCTGAGTTTGTCTATCTGTCAGTGGTCTGGGTGCTGGGGTGCTAGCTGCTGACTGTTGACTGTGCATTATTCCAAAACTTCTTCTTCTTTGACCACTTATTACCCAAGTTACCACTCTGTGGCTGACTCAGGTGCTGGTCCGCAGATCTAGCTCTCTTAGCCTGTCTTTCTTTCTATCTACATTCAGCAATCTTTTTCTTCTACTCTTCCACCTGTTGTATATGAACGGTCAGTCGAGCAAAGTCTAACTCTTTATTCAACATAGCCCCCTGGAACTCATGTACCAACTATCAGCAAGGTCAAATGCAAATTTCCTTATCCGAGTTCTCATATTACTAGTCAACTCTGGTGCATAGCGGGCTAGTTTATAAAACTTCAAAGTGTACTCCTGGACACTTATAGTACCCTACTTCAGATTCATAAACTCTTCCGCTTTGGTCTCCTTCAACTCCAGAGGAAAGAATCGATCAAGAAAAGCTTCCACAAATTTGCCCCAAAATGTGGGCTCAGCACTTTCACCTTTTGCATTTTCCCAGTCGGTATACCACTGATTCGCAATGTCCCTGAGCTGATAGGTTTCTAGCTCCACCCCTTCAACCTTATCAACCTGCATCACCTTAAAGATCCTTTCCATCTCATCCACAAACACTTGTGGATCTTCCTCTATCTTGAAGCCAGTGAATTTAGGTAGGTTCATCTTCATGAAATATCCAACTCTAGTATCCTCAGATGTAAAATATGCAGACCCAACATCTTTCGATCGTTAAGCCTGGTTATCTACCAACTGTGTCATCATATGAATGGACCATCTGAATTTTGAATTTGAAATATCTCCCTAAGTAGTTGGGGGATCGTTGGCATTAGTCCATGGAGCCCTAGGTGGACTGGTCGGGACTGAAGGTACTCCTAGAGTAGGGACAAATTTTAAAGTGTGAACCCTGTTATGGGTCCGCATCCCATGGGTGGACAACCCTCATCTGACTAAGCATTGTAATAGATGATACTACGTGGAGGCATAACTGTGTTTTTCAAACACAAGTGATCATTGATTACGAGACAGTTTAGATTCTTAAGCATGAACTAAATCACAAAGAAGGGAAATATTTCCTAAAAACCTAGAAGCCTCCTTCTTATAAGTGTGGCGCGCTACACACTCATAAACAAGACTCTACTTGATACGATTTCACAGACACCCTGGGACCATGAACCATGTTTTGATACCAAGTTTGTCATGACCCGAACCAGGGCCTGGACGTGACAAGCAGTTCAAAGAATGGAGGCCTGAAACACCTCTATCTGTCTTGTAATCATGCACCTAATTCATTTGATCAAAGTAATGTAGAAAAAAATACAATAATATAGAAACATGATCATAAATATGAAAGAAACAATAATGGGGAGATAAGATTCCCTCAACATCAATTAACCTCTAAACAACTGTCTGCAAAAATCTTTAACAAATGACTGAGTCAAGAAACCTATATAAACTGGGACAAGGTCCCCAGTAGACCCCAAAACTGAATATAAGAAAAAAAGGACTGCAGGACATAAGACCTTCAGAAACATAGAAGGCTCACCACTAGTCACTGCAATTCTATCTGAATGATCTACTGGTTCTCTTGACCCCTAGACTTGGCCTCTGAACCTAAGAGGTTGGAGAGGGAAGGAGGTCAGCACAAAAGTAGTGGTACTTAGAGATATCAAAACAAAACATAATATTTTTACAATATATAGTTGAGAGCCATTATAAAGAAAATTTTGTATCAAATCATTTAAAAACACATGGGTGTAATGCAATAGTTTCTCCACAACAATGAAATGCAACTGAGCTTGGTGGAATACCCTACATAATTTACACCAACTGTCTATCCTTGGTTACCACCGAGATTAGAGTATAAGTGAGGGAGAGACACACAAGATCACATAGCATGGTGTCTCGACCCAATGGTAGTGCCCAAGATCATTTACCCTGGGATCCTACCTATAGTCCCAATTTGGGAATGAGATGAAGTCAAGTACACAGCATCACTTAGCTTGGTACCAATATTCCGTGTTGGTAAACATATTTTCCAGTGATGAACCCTTATATCTCAAATGCCTTCTTCAATCATCCACCTTTCTTATGTAAAATCAATGCATTTAAATTTCATCTGATTCAATCACATATCATGTTTTATAGGGTATCATCATACCAACTTTCAAGTCCTCAATATCACTTCCATATATGCATAACCATGTAAAAACCAAGGTGCTTCATCATTTACAAGTGGTAAACAACATTTCATTCAAATTCATGCTCTCTTTTGTTGATCACAATATAATATGGGGTATCAAGACATTATCATGGGAATTTGAAAGAAATTTATCATTCATATTTATCAAACTTCCATGGAAAATCTCAAATCACATATGCATGGTTTAAACCATGGTTTAAGTCACTAGAATTCCTTACATAGGCGCCGCCCATCCCATTGCCTATGTTCACATAGGTGCCGCCTATGCAATGACCTATGTTTACAGATGCTCCACCTAGGCTATCGCCTATTTTTACATAGGCGCCGCCTAGGCTATTGCCTATGCTTTCCAGTGGCCATGGGCGATTGGTTAGGCGACGCTTATCACTTTGAAAGGCGATAACTTCTTTCTTGGGTGTCGGATTTTAGCCAAATTGGTATCGTTGGAAACATAACTCAAATACCTATCATTTGACACATAGTAGGCTTCCTTATTCAACATATATAGTGAGGTATGGTCGATAGAAGCTGACACACTTTACAACGTCTACTAAAACTTAGTCGATCGAAATAGTTTCAGCTCTTCCTTGAGTTGAAGGACCTCTATGGTCTAAATTCAAGCTTGAGTGGATTCACATGCTACACAATAATTAGCTTGTCCTATTGTAATAGGATTTTATGGCTTTGGAATTAACAATGCATCGAAATCATGGTCTATATTGTAGCCCGAATTGCAGGGCGTTACGCGGGGCGAATAGGTGCCTAACACCTTTCCGTCAGTCAACAAAATTCGTTACCCAGAATATCTATACCCAGATCAGTTTTAGAGTCAATCCATTTCAGAAAAAGATTTCCTAAGGTGAGTTGCCACACACGGCGTATGCCAAGTGGCAACTCTGAATTTAATCGAGAAATGTATCATTTTTAATTTTTTTTATTTTTGTCACTTTAATAATAAAAAAAAATTTCTAACCTTAAAATATTCTTTTTGGTTTAAAAAGTAGTGTGACAGCTTTGGCGACTCCACTGAGGATTTTTTAGAATTAAAGCTTATTTTTTGAGTTGTATCGGCTAAGTTTGACACTATCGGTGTATGAATATTTTGATTGTCTTATTATTTGTGTTATTGTTTTATCATTTTTAGATGCATATGTGTTTTTTGTTTACATTCATTCTTTATGTGTTACCGCTTTATATCTGGCATCATTTGCATAACACGAGTCATTTCTTTTGCAACAAGTTTCGAAGAACACATTGCATACATGAACTCATGTTGAGTCAACCTTATTTTAGGAGGGGGATCCATCGAACGTATGGAGTTGGTGGAAATTTGTCACAGCCACTATCGACCATACGCTCCCCCAAACAACCTTGTTAGTGGACTCTAGCCTAGGTTAGCCTTTAGGTCATGCTTATCTGCATCATATTGTGACCTAGGGGGATCCATTTGGTCCTTTGTAGGAGACTCACCCCTAAATCATTACTACGTATTAACTATTGCATTTTGATGATGACCAAGTCATTTGACAAACTGATTTTATGAAAACATGTGTTAAGATTAAAGGAAGGCGTGTTTAAAAAACAAGGAAAAAAAGAAAAAGTGAGTCAAAAAAGAGTTTCCTAGATTTTGATAGTTTTTATGGCTTTTGTTCTTCACAATCCAACAAATTCAAAAAGATTTTTACCTTTTACACTCATATCTCAAAAACAAAAACATTAAAAATATTTTCTTTTTACTTTCTTTAGCAAGAATTCATAATTCAGAATTTTTAATTTTTTTTTACGATAGGAGGCTTTGATAAAAGAAAAATGCAAAAAATATTGTAGAAGTTTTGTACATTTCATATAATAGAAATATTAAAAAGGATTTTCCTTTTATGGATAGTCATTTTTATATGAAGTATCAAATTAAAAACTCAAAAAAGATTTTATTGACATTTTTCTTCGCCTGTTTACAGTCGTATCTCTCAAGTCAGGGTTTAGTTTGTAATTCAATCTTTAATTATCCAATCTGGATGAACTACGTACACCTGATTCACCTCTCTCGAGGGAGAGATATGTAGGCATCCCTTCTAGGGTTTGGTGATCTTATTTAAAAAACCAAATAAAATTCTTCACTCTTCATTTAGAATAGGTATCATATACATCTTTAAAAGAAAACTACAAAAAGATTTTCCTTTAAAAGTTTCAAGTTTCACTTTCGTATGAAATTCAAAATCGAAAACTTAGAAAAAATTTTCTTTGGTAATCATAGGTTTCACTTTGTATAGGGATGTTAAAGCTGAAAAATACCAAAAGATTTCTGTTAAATCTTTTGACAATTTGTTATTTTTCTTTTCATCTTAAAGTTTCAAGAAAAAGAAAAAGAAAGAGAGTTTGACGTCCATGTTGTGCCCAAACTTCACGAACTACACAGACTCGATTCTCATCTCTCAGGAGAGAGATATGTAGCGCCCTACTTGGATTTGGTGATATTTTTAAAAAATAGATAAAAAAAGTTTTTAGAAAGTTTTAAACTCTAACGCATTTTCTATCTCTTGTCGAGTTAGTTTAAGGTGGTTGTTTGATGGTATTTTGGATGGTCCTCCATATTGCACCAAGTCAAAGAGAAAGTTATGGCCAACAAGAATACCGAGGTTGTTGTGACTAATTAGATAGAGAGTTTGTAGGATGAGAATTTAGGAGCTAATTAAGAGATTCAAAAATTGAGGCAGTAAATGATAGAAATGTATTAAGCTTGGGTTAATGGGTTGCCTCCTCCTCCAGTTCCTACTGATAATATGAAATATCTTTCTAGCTTGACCACCGTGTCACATGCATAATTTCTTATTGTTATCGACATGCCACAACATGCATTAGGGACTACTACGAGGCAACACTATCCAAACACTTCTAATATTCATTTCCACACACTTCAACACAAAACTACCATACACTCAAATCTATCTACTGTTCATCTTTTTGCAGCATCACTCCCGCCTAATGCTCCAGCATTTAATGTCAATCTAACAGTTGTGATTCCTCACTCTACAAACAAACCTATATTAAATATTCCTAGTGATCAACATTAAGTTCCCGAGCCCATATTTAAGTAGGCTTGTACATATGGGTACACTCACTCGCCTGAATCATCTCTTAATTCTAAAAAGCCTATTATGACCGAAGAACAAGAAGAAGTGAACAAAAAACTAAGATGTTTATAACTGGCTATAAAGAACTTCCAAGGACTTAGGGGTACAAAATTGTCTCATATAAAGATCTGTGTATGTTTCAAGGTGTTAATCTCTCTCTTGGTTTCAAAATTCTAGAGTTTGAGAAATATGAGAGGCATGGGAACCTGGTGCCACATTTGAGACATTATTGCAACCTACTAAGGGGCACTGGAGGGATGGAATAATTACTTATGGCTTATTTTTTTGAGAGCCTTTCAAGACTAGCTTTGAAATATTTTGTTGATAAAGACATCAACAAGTGGAATAATTGGGATGATTTTTATAGTGATTTCATGCAACATTTCCAATACAATGTGAAGTTGATTCCTGACGAAAAATCTCTAACCAGTGTGAAGAGGAAAAATACTGCGAGTCTTATGGAGTATGCGATCATATGGCATGAACAAGCAGCTAGGGAGAAACAACCAATGAAAGAAAAAAAAATAGTTGAGGTGTTTATTCAAGGGTAGGGTAAAATATATTATCAACACTTGTTACCTACATTAGGTAAGCCATTTATTAAGCTTCTTAAAAGGGCGAGATAATAGCATATGGAAATAAGACCGGTTATTTTATGAGTTTTACAACATTAAAAGCAATTCAAAAGGGTTCAAAAAGTGTTATAGGGAATAGGAATAAGGAATATACATCTACTATTATAGTTGGACAATGGGAATGGTCAAGAAGACCATATTATCATTACTCTGAGGCTCAAGCCCAAGTTCATGCCTAAGCTCCACATAATCACACTCAAAATCCATTATATTCTGTTTCTCCACATCCATATCTAATATATAATGCACAACCACATATTCAACCCCCATCTTACCCAAAATGTCACACACCAACTCCTTAGAGTCATATTCTAACTCCATAAATATACCAAATCCCTTTCAGGCCCAATTTTTTATCCAGGACAAATAATGAAATAAGGAAGAATTCAAGAGATAGCTTTACACCAATTTGAGAGTCATGTACAAGTTTATTTCATATATTCGTACAGTGGGGCATGATCACTCTTCTTCTTGGGAACACTCTTAATCTGCATTCAAGCAAGTTGGATCATAATGTACAATGTGCGTATCATTCTAATGCTCAGGGTCATAGTAATAAAGACATCTCCCTCCTAGAATGGATGTTTAGTAGTTTGTTTTCTTTTCTTTTCTGTTATCCAAATTATTCTAGGGTTGTAGTTTGGGATATATCTTATTTTTTCTCTTTGTTGTTTATCTTCAAACCCTTTTATCTTTTATTTTTACTAAATGAAGTGTGTCTTTCTTTATGTTTTAAATATGTGTTGTTTGTTTGTTTTCTATTTATAATACATTTTATATTGAGTCTGGTAATTTGACATGCCTGCGGAATTTTCAGCTATATCTTACAATCCAATATAACCATGAAACATTAAATAAGAGGGCTAAAGTTAGAAAAAAACATCTGAGAAAATATGTTGAGTATTGAGACATTTGGTGACAAGTTTAAGCCTTCTTTGAAAATCAAGGCAATTATTTTGAGAATCACAAGAATAACTTGGTCATTAATTGAAAGACATGTCTGATGTTTGGTGTATTTATGCATTCTAGCATCACTATTCTAGCCTTTTACCCTTGTTTTGAGGATGAGTCAATGTTATATGAGTTGATAATGAGATAAATGTGTATAAAAGTGTTAAATCATGTGTATATAAGGTTCCAAGTAAATTCCAAGTATGTTTATACTTAAAAGAGTCAATTAGAGTTCAATGGAGAAAACTAGTCTTCCTAGCTTGAGGTAGTTGCTTGTCTAGTCTATCTTGTTGGATTCTAATAAGTTATATGCGCTCCTTATGGTTTTTAATGTGTCATAATATGTTTAAAAATTTTTTAGGAGTGTAAAAAGTTTATATGATTTAAGGAAAGAGTGGAAACTTGATGGGAAAGGTCATGAAACCAACCTAGTCTAAGCTCTTGTTCTTGATTCATCATAATGGGTTTAGTGTGGTTTGTGCTTCTAATTCGTACGGTGCGATGATTTATAATAGTTTTGGATCTGAATATGATGATATTTTTATGTTCAAAAGGATTGGAAATCAATGTATAGACACCACAAGACAAGGGATGGTAGGAGGAAGGGCCAACACTTAACCAAAATTTAGAGTACAATTTCTAGAGATTTCATGCATTTAGCATGCGTTGTATGCTCCAATCCTGTGCAATACAAGGTATGGATCACACTTCATTCCATATTAATAGAGAGTGTGATGCACGCTCCACTCCACACCTGGGTATTTCAAGCTAATTTGACACTTACACGGACTTAGCTTACCCTTATGCTATATAAACATGTTGTATCACGTTTTTACATATTTTCTGACATTATTTGGAGATCAAGGGGCTGATCCAACATCATTGTTAGGTTTTTTTTAATTTTATTTATTTCATACATGGTTTTAGTCGTTAATTATAAAATTCTTATTACGATTATGACTACGCATGGCTAAACGCCCACTTTTCGGGGTTAAATCAAAGAACATGATTATTATTGGTATGGATTAAATTTGTTTTCTTTGCTAATCAGTATTAGTTATTTTTTTATTCTTATTATAACTATTTGAAGGACTTCCGACACTTAGAATACATCCATTGTCACCCTTGTGAAGTTCGTAGAGGGAATGGGGCAATAGAACATGGGAATAAGGAGAGTATGGTTCTTGATTCATTATAAAATAAGAAATTGGATTTATTTTCTAGGGTAGGGATGCACTTAGATACCTTAATTAATTCATATATAGGATGATCCTTACTAAGAACTTCAGTGAATTATTACATTCTCACTCAATCATGTAGGTATAAGGTTCAAATTAGCTCATAGATTACAGGTTGGGAAACCATATACGAATCAACAACCAATACAAGCAAGTTAAAGCATAAAATCAAGAAGCATAATTTGATTGTTAAGTGTGCCTTAACCCTAGGTTTTCTCTTATTGATTGTCTCAAGACTTTTATTTTCCACATTGTTTAGTTTTAATTTACAATTTTCAAACTCTTTACTTGGTTACTCTAGCACAAAATTAATCTAAATTATGAACTGAAATCAAATCGTTGCAAAATCTATTCTCTGTGGGATCGTAACTTATCTTTCTTGAAGGTCACTATATTACTAAATATACCATGTACACTTTCCTATGTGCTTCAACACTATGAAATTTTTGGCACCGATGCGGAGGACTTGGATTTTTGTAATAGTTTATTTTAGTTTTACTTTTAGATTTATTTGGTGTTTTTATACTTGGTCTTGGTTTTGTTCTTCCAGGAAAGAGGTTTTTAAGATGATAAGATGGAAAGTGATCGAAAGTTGGTAGAACTAAGCCCGAAACCCGAGCAACTTTACCATCAACATAGGAGAGAAGCAATCCATTTCCATAGAATTCCCCAAATTAAAGAAGGACAAGAGAATATTGTTCCTATGGCTGAATAACAAGCAGATGGTAGGAAGGTTTGGGAACTGACAGTCCCCTTCCAATGAACTTGACTTCCCCAATTCAAAGACCAACAGCTGGGGGGAATTTTGAGTTGAAACACAATATGGTGCAACTTCTTATTAGCAGCGGACAGTTTTAAGGGCTTTCACACGACAATCCATATGTCTACTTTTAGACTTTCACTAAGCTTACTGATACATTCACTTTGACTGGATAACTCAAGATTATGTTAGGATGACACTGTTTCCCCATTCCCTTTTAGGGGAAGCAAAAAGGTGGTTCAATGCAAAGCTAACGAATTTAATCACTTCATGGGATGACTTAGTCAGAAAGTTCCTCATCAGATTTTTTCCATTAGGCAAGACTGTGAGACTTTGTCCTGAGATAGTGAGCTTAAAAAATAAGCCAAGTGACAACCTCTATCATTATTGAGAACACTTCAAAGATCTTCTTTGGGATTGTCCACATCACCAACAATCAAATGAGGTACTTGCTCACACTTTTGTAGAAGCTTTTGATCACAAAACAAAGATTTTTCTAGATTCAACTGTAGGTGGTCAAGCATTGGAATTAAATAATTATGATCTATACATATTACTAAACCGCATAGCATAAGGTAATCTAGAGTGGCATTCATATTCTAGAAGTGCCACAAAAAATTCTGGGTGTATTGGAGGTGGACCAATTCATAGCCTTATTAGCACAGGATTCTACACTACAGAATTTGATCAACACATCATTCAATAGCATGAAGCTGGGAGCAGCACAACCTACATCTACAATCAACGCAATCCCATAAGCTGTAGGCTAGTATGAGGTATGTGGTAATAGTGGTCATTCAACAGCCATATGTGCTTTAAATCTAGAATCAGTTATGTATGTGGGTAATCCTTAAATGTAAAATTACTTTAATGCCTATACCATGAATTGGAAAACTTATCAATCAAATCATTCATGGAATGCCCTATAGCCTCAAGCCCAACAAACTCAGTCACCAAGCAGCACAGAGGAGATATTGAAGCAGATCCTAGCTAATCAGACGTAGTTTGCGGCAGACCTAGAAAATTTGCAAGAGGTTACCAGAAGTTTAGAGGTGCAAGTGGGGAAAAATTAGAAAGCATTAAATACTAGGCCACAAGGTAGGTGGCCAACTAACACAGAAAATCCAAAGAAGGTTATGTGAATTACCTTGAGGAGCAGCAAAGAGCTTTAAGGAGAACCTCCTAATGAAACAAAGGAGAAAGATGCTAAGGTTGTGACCAAACATGTTTCCGAAGAAGTTGCTAAAAAATCAAGGAATTCTGAGTACTTAAGACCAAAAGTTATTGAACCAGATGTGAAGAAAACACTGCCATTGCCCTTCCCTCGAAGGCAAATTAAAGTGAATGAGGATGCCTTGTTTAAGAAGTTCTTTAATTCATTCAGTGGACTTTACATTAACTTACTTTTGTTAGATATTTTGCAGGGTATGCCTAAGTATGAAAAGTACTTGAGAGGTATGGTGGCTAATAAGCTAAAATTGCTGGATGTGGGGGACATAATGCTAACTGAATAGTGTAGTACAGTAATGACATAGAAAATTCCTAAGAATTTGAGAGATCCGGTGAAGTTTACACTCCCTAACTAAATTGGGAGTATAGTAGTCCATGGATTGAGTGATTTATGCCCCTATCTATATTTGAAAAATTGGGCTTGGGAAAGCCTAGATTGGCCACCGTTGTTTTGCAACTAGTAGCAGTTCCATGGCATATTCGAAAGAAATAATTAAGGATGTCCTCATTATTGTTGGTAAATTTTTTATTCTTACTGACTTTATTGTTCTTGACTTTGAGGTTGAAAAACAGGTAGGAATTATCTTTAGGTGTCTATTTTTAGCAACCAGAGAAGCGTTAATCGATGTTAGAGAAGGCACGCTCAAAATAAGGGTAGAGGATGAAGAAGTAGTGTTTGATGTATACAAAGCACCCATAATTAATTCCTATCTTAAAGATTTATGTATGATCAATGTTATTGAAAGGGAAAAGTATGGGGTGGCTAGTCCACAAAAGATATCTTCAAACTAACTAATTGAGAAGCCTAAGATACTATCTCCTAAGCCAGACATGAGCCAGACATGATGGAAATTGAAGATTCTGAAGAGGCTAGAGTTGAGAAACCTGTTGATCTTGAGAATTCACACCCAATAGGGGTGAAGAGGATAAGAAAATGGCCCCAAAGTGCTAGGAAAAAACTAAAGGAATATGGTTCAGTTGAGATGGGTAGTGCCGCGACATCAAATCAACCGTTGTTTGGGAGGAAACTTAAGTTAATTAGGTATATTTTCTTTTACATTTTTAGTTTTCATTTCACGTAGTGTTTGTTTATGGTTGAGTCATAAGTTAATGGGAAGTCTGATTACCATAAAATTAAGCCTAAAGCATAGCAAGAATGAAGTGTGGGGTCCTATAGATCTCCTTTATGCAAAAATAGGCTGCTAGCTAGGCCTAGAGGCCTCAGGGAGTATTTCTATACCTTACATCTAAATTCATTTTGGAGACACAACAGATTTTTAAGTGTGGGGTGGGGAAATTCTCAAATTTTGGCTCAATTTAAAAAATTTTAAGATAGGAATAAGTAAGATATTCTTGTTAGTGCTATTTTTTATTACATGATGCAAGTGGGGTTTTTTTGTAAAAGCATGTTGATTGATCTGAATTGCTATTTTGTGAGACTCTTAGGCTCAAGTTTATGACTCTTATTTATGTTAGCTTAATTTTGAATTTATGCTATTGTTTGGTTGGGAGCCTATGATAAACCTATATGATTTGAGCATGTGCCATGTGTGATATAAGGTATTTGTATATTCATTGTTGCATGCGATATCTAGAACTTGCCTGATGTGTGTGAGAAGTGAAATAAAGACTGTGGGTTTAGGAGATGATTTAGGCATTTCTTTGATAGCCTTGTTTTATACCTTATATTTGTCCTACCCTTGTGCATTATCCTAGTTAACCCCTATTGAGACTTTAGCTTTTCTATGGAAACCTCATAAGTAGCCTAATCCCTTCTTTGATCAACCTTAATTTGATCCCAAAAGCACCTAAGTGCTTTAATGAAAATTTGAATTAGTAAGGAGTTTGATAAATTGAAGAATAAAAAGGTGAAATTGATGCCCAAGTTAATGGTTACTGGTGTTAATAATTGATGTGTGCTATATGGGTGTTATATAATATATTCTAAAAATATTACCATAATTGTGAAAAAAGAGTAAAATTGATTCCTGGGGTAGTAAACTATGTGTCCACCAAGTGTTTGTGAAAATTCTTAAAAGAGATTGGGCAAAAAAAAGGTATGGATTAATGAATAAGTGTAATTTGGTTGTTGGAGAGTGATTTTAAAGGAATAATGTAGTGTATTAAAGCGCTTATAGAGCTTAGTCATTATTACCAAATAGTTCCTACCCATCCCAACATTACAATCTGAAAAAGTCCTAATTAATCCTAAATTTAACATTTGACTATTAATGGACAATTACATTAAGGGAAATCATATAGTTCATTGTGTGTAACTTGTGAATTCTTTGGGAGAGTGAGCGTTATTTTATTCTTGTACCCACCACGTTCTAAATTACTTAATTATGAATGTTTATGGGAACTCTTGTGTCATGAGGGCACATGTTTGATGAATATAGGTGACTTGTATGATGTATTTGATTGAGAAATATGCATGAGTTTGCGAGTCGATGAGTTAAGTCTTGAGGCTAGAATGTTTTGGAGTAGTGTTCATGAAGTTGAATTTGTGTAAATAACATGCTTAGTGTAGTATCTTTCATTCTATGTAGTCAGTGTAGTACTAGCTTGAGTATCTTGCATTTAGTAGAACTGTAGAGTTTCCTTAGTTGTTGTTGATTATAGTTAAGAGTTGCTCGAGGACGAATAAGGATTTTTTAAGTGTGGGGTGGTGATGTTGGATGTATTTATGCATTCTAGCGTCACTATTCGAGCCTTTTTACCCTTGCTTTGAGGATGATTCTATTCTATATGAGTTTCTAATGAAATAAATGTGTATAAAAGTGTTCAAGTATGTATTATAAGGTTCCAAGTAACGTCCAAGTATGTTTGTACTTAAAAGAGTCAATTAGAGTTCAATGGAGAAAACTAGTCTTCCTAGCTTGAGCTAGTTTCTAGTCTAATCTATCTTGATGGATTCTATTGAGTTGTATGCATTCCTTATGGTTTTAAATGTTTTATAATATGTGGAAAAAAATTTTAGGAGTGTAAAAATTTTATATAAGTCAAATAATGAGGTGAAACTTGAAGGGAAAGATCATGAAACCAACCTAGTCTAAGCTCTTGTTTTTGATTCATTGTATTGGATTTAGTGTTGTTTATGCTTGCAATTCATTTGTTTTGATGATGTATAATTATTTTTGATCTTAATATGATGATATTCTATGTTAAATAGGTTTGTAAATGAATGTATAGACACCACAAGACAAGGGATGGAAGTAGGAAGGGCCAACACTTAAACCAAAATTCGGAGGACAATTTCTAGAGAGTGCATGAGTTTAGAATGTGTCGCATGCTCCACTCCTGTGAAATACAGGGTGCGGTGCATGCTCCATTCCATTGGAAGAGAGGGAGTGATGCACTCTTCACTCCATACCTGGGCGTTTCAAGCTAATTTTACTCCTACACGGACTTGGCTTACCCTTATGCTATATATTGATGTTATATTACGTTTTTACATATCTTTTGACATTTTATGGAGATCAAGGGGCAGCTAAAACTTCATTATTAGGTTTTTATTAATTTTATTTAGATCATACATGTTTTTAGTTGTCAATTACAATATTGTGATTACGATTATGACTATGCATGGCTAAACGTCCTCTTTCCGGGGTTGAAGCCAAGAACATGATTATTATTTCTATGGATTAAGTTTGTTTGCTTTCCTTATCAATATTGGATGTTTTCTTATTCATATTGTAACTTTTTTAAAGATTCCATACCCTTATAATACATCTATTGTCAACCATGTGAATTTAGGAGAGGGAATTGGGCAATAAAACATAGGAATAAGTAGAGTATGGTTCTTGATTCTTTATAAAATAAGAAAATGAAATTAGTATCTGGGATAGGGATGTACTTAGATACCTTACTTGAATTTATATGGAGGATGATCCTTGGTTAGAACGTAAGTTAATTATTACATCCCCTCCTAATGACGTACGTGTAAAGTTCAACTTAGGTAATAGATTAGAGGTTGGGAAACAATAATCCTACAATTAACCCTACGAATCAACAACTAAGATAAGCAAGTTAATGAATGAAATCCAGATGCATAATATGATTGTTCAGAGTTCTTCAGCCCTTGGTTTTGTCTTATTGATTGTCTTAAGACCTTTATTTTCCTCATTGTTTAGTTTTAATTTACAATTTCCAAACTCTTTCCTAGGTTACTCTAGCACTAAATTAATTTAAATTGTGAACTGAACTCAAATCATTGCCAAATCTTGTCTCAGTGGGATCAATAACTCGGCTTTCTTGAAGGACACTATATTACTTGGTAGACCACATACACTTGCATGTGTGCTTGGACACTGTCAATGTCTCAATTAAGTCAAATTGTGTCTGCGTGATCCTATATCAAGAGGAACAGAAAGAAAATCAGCTTCACAAAAGAATCAATCATTCAATCTGAGAGATGTACAACAAAGGTGCAGTTGTATGTTGGAAAATTGTAGAACAAGATGGGACACAGATGCTCAGTTAATGTTAGTGATGTTAAAGTATCACAACTGATCTTCATTTTTCATTTCATATTGCATGATATGTACTTTCATTTTAAAGGATTGATATGATCAAGACATTTCATTCTGCTATCCAAACATTGTGTCATCCTTTATTTACCCCATTTGATCCTTAGTTTTATGTTCTTTAATACACCTCTTTTGGAATCAACATAGAGTCATCACAACTAAAAAAATGTGTCAACCAAAAAAAATAAAGTGTGAAAAGTTTAAAAAATAAGACAAAAATGTGTCCAAAAAGAAAGAAAAGAGAACAGTGTCAAGAAAAATAGAGTCAGAAAAAAATCACAAAGAGAAAAGAGTCTATAAAGAAAATAGAAAATAAAAAGAAAGCAAATCAGATTCAAGCAAAATAAAAAGTTGTCAGAACAACACATGACCCGATTCTCCTCTCTCGAGGGTGAGATATGTGGGACGCTCTACTCAAGTCTCCGTCTAACCAAATAAATAATATAAAATCACCCATCCAAAAGAAATTGGGGCACGAGTTAATCCTTATTGTTTGAGTTGATTCCAAAAGTTGTAAGTCCTACCCCACTTCAAGTGTCATTTGGGCCTCATGCCATCCATTCTTTCTAACCTTATCCAAAAGCCATATTATAGCCAAAGAAAGTCCTTCAGATCAATCTTTGAGAATAATAAGGCTAAGCAAGTAATGCATATGATAACACATTTTGGGAACTACTTGTCTTCCACAGTGGAATCAGGAGAGAAATAAATATGAGAGAGTCTTATTGGTGAAAAACCTTATGGGAATCGTAAGACGATAGTAAGTTGATAGAGATAATGAGAGAGTATTATTGGTGAAAACCCTCAGAGCCACCTTAAGCCGACTGTGAGTTGAGAGAACTGCATATAAGAGAGTCTCATTGGTGAAAAATCCTTGCGGACACCATATGGCGATGCTCAGTTGCAAAAAATAAAATGATAGAGGCTTGTTGGCGAAAACCCTTAAAGGTGTCACTATCCGAACGAGGTCTCTAAATGCAATGGGTCAAAGGAAGCAACTCAATTTCAGGGTCATTAAATAAACAACAATTGGTTGAAAGTTTGGATGAAAAGATTAGGCAGCTTAATTAATAATTCATGTCATAATCATTATAATTGACAATAATTTTCAGGTAAGTTTTCTTTTCTCTTTTTAAAATGGGGAAATTCATTTTTTTCTCTTTATTTTTATTTTATTTTCTTGAGTCAGTTAGCCAAATAAAAAATCATTGTCATTTTTCTCTTGTCTTTGAGTCAAGTTCATGTCAAAATAAGTGAGAAAAGATTTCTAAACTGACTACTAGCTTCATCAATTGCACAAAGCAAGACAAAAAGCCAACATAAGAAAGAGACATGATTGTGCGCCAAAATAGGGCATACAGAAAGTTGTGTCAATAGACATGTCTGGAACTCATGGGAATACTAGGGTTCAAAGGGTTTATCTGAGAATCTTGGTAAAGTAGAGATACTGTGCTTCTTTCAGAGTCACTCATAATAATCTATGTTTGGAACAATGATGCAATAAATCCATGACATGTGCTAAGGGCTAGAAGAAAAGTTAAATGTGTCCAGCGCAAGAACAATTGCCTCAAAATCCAAACACCATGTTTTAAACTCACAAGTTTTCTTTGATAAAACAGGAAACATGTTACCTTCAAAGTACAAATATCAAGGGCTACAATTACTCACTTCTAAAAATGTAGGAAGCTATTTCACTGCACAGGTTTGATAATCAAATCATGGTAAAATTTCATCATTCTATATCCCTCGAAGACATACTTCCTTGTCCAGGCATTTTAATTTTCAATTGCTAGGTTATACACTACATAAATTCCCCTTGACTCCTAGAAGATGTAACTTCTCATCGAGTCATTCCCTTTGACTCCAATCTAGTGTAATCCTCAGCAGTATATAAAGTATGAACATGCAAGAAATGAGCAGACTTAGACAACCTATCAACCACAATCCAAATAGAAGCATGATGGCATCGGGAAGGAGGTAAACCAATCATGAAGCCCATATTTATCTCTTCCAACTTCCAGGTGGGAATACTAAACTCTTGCATCATACCACCAGCTTTTTGGTGTTCAACCTTAACCTGTTCGCATGTTGCACACTTAGCTACAAACGCTTCTATATCTTTGTTCATGCCACTCCACCAATAAATTTCTCGCAAGTCTTGGTACATCTTGGTGGCACTAGGATGAATAGAATATCGCGCCTGGTGCACTTCAGCCATAATCCTCTATCTCAGATCATCAACATTCAGGACACACAATCTACCCTGCAATCTTAATATACCATCTCCCCCTTCGGAGAAAACCTCTACTTTTTGGTCCTTGACTAACTCCTTCAGTGTGACCAAACTAACATCTAAGTATTTCTTTTCTTTCACTTCCGAAACTAAGGAGGATTCGGAACTACTCTGAACCCCTATACTACCTTCAGCAGAGTCAAACAACCTAACCCCTTATCTAGCCAAACGATGTACATCACGAGCAAACTCTTTCTTACCTTCTACCACATGTGAAACACTACCCATGGACACTCTACTTAGGTAATCCGCCACAACATTGGCCTTCCCCGGATGGTACAACACACTCATATCATAGTCCTTTAATAATTCAAACCATCGTCTCTGCCTAAGATTCAATTCTCCCTGGGTAAACACATACTGCAGACTCTTATGATCAGTGAAAACATCAACATAGACACTATACAAATAGTGTCTCCAAATTTACATAGCTAACACAACAAAAGCTAACTCAAGGTACTGGGTGGGGTAATTTTTCTCATGGGGTTTCAACTGTCTAGAAGCATAAGCTATCACCTTACCATTCTTCATCAATACACAACCCAACCCAACTCTCGAAGCATCATAGTACACCAGTACATCATCGATGAACAGTTTGACAAACATATCTAGATATGGTCTGAACACTCGATTCATGAGGTCCATGAAAGCTGCTGGGTCATTAGTTAACCCAAAAGACATAACAAGAAAATCAAAATGGCCATAACGAGTTTGGAAAGCAGTTTTCGGGATGTCACACTCCCTAACTTATAGTTGATGATAACCGGAACAAAGGTCTATCTTTGAGAGATAACTTGTACCTTGCAATTGGTCAAACAAATCATCTATTCTCGAAAGGGGGTACTTATTTTTTATGGTGACTTTATTTAGTAGGACGTAATCAATGCATATACGTAAAGAGCCATCATTCTTTCTCACCAAAAACATAGGAGCACCCCAAGGAGAAACACTAGGCCTTATGAAACCCTTATCTAGTAGATCTTTGAGTTGCTCTTTCAACTCTTTAAGTTCTGCTAGGGCCATAAGGTAAGGAGGAATAGAAATTGGCTGAGTATCTAGAAGAAGATCAGTCCTGAACTCTATCTCTCTATCAGGAGGTATCCCTTAGAGATCATCCAGAAAGACATCAGAAAACTCATTGACGACGTTAACAGACGGGAGAGTTGGAGTCTCAGACTTACTGTCTTTGACTCTAAACAAATGGTAAATACATCCCTTGGAAATAAGCTTTCTTGGTTTGAGGTAAGAGCTAAAATGACTTTTGTGTGATACAGAATTCCCAGACTACTCAAAAATGGATGCACTCGAAAATTGAAACTTGACCACTCGAATCTGACAATCAATAGAGGCATAAGAATAATACAGCCAGTCCATACCTAAAATCATATCGAAATCTACCATGCCTAACTTAATCAGATCAGCCAACAAGACTCTATGAAGAATGGTAATAGGACACTTTTTATACACTTTCTAGGCAACAATCGAATCACCTACTGGGGTAGAAACTAGGATAGGCTCAGGAATAATCTTAGGACTTATTTCAAAAATCACAACAATCAAAGCTGTAACATATGAGAAAATAGATCCAGGATCCAACAAAGCATACACATCAAACTAAAATATTCAAAGCATACCAGTAACAACATCGGGAGAGTCCTCCTGTTCCTGGCGGGACAGTAAAGCATAGAAGCTATTCTGGCGCTGCCCGCCAGCATTGCTAGAAGAGGCACCCTGAGCTGGGGATGGGCGAGTCGCTGGAACTGAAGCACTAACAGTGTTAGTCTGGGTCTAAGGCGATAGTCACGATGCCTTTGTCCATCATGTGGACAATATCTAACTCTGTGACCCATGTCACCACACAAGAAACAACCTTTCTTCTTACCCCAACACTCACCCGAATGAGCCCTACCACTCTTAGGACACAGGGGACAATTTGGCCTACTGCCAGTACTGTACTGGGACCTAGATGCATATGACCTCCTACCTTTCACCTTCCTACCTCTAGGCACTGGAGAACTAGCAGATGACGGTGCTGGCATAGACGAATGATCTTGATACTGAGGGCGACTCCCTCCCTATAATCTAGTCTGACCCTATCCGTTCTTGTCAGACCTAGCTCTCTTATTCCCTCTCATTCTATATCTCTCCTTAATCTTGTCTGCCTCAATATGTTGGGCATGAGTCATCAACCTAGAAAGATTCATCTCACAATTCAGCATAGCAGATCTACCCTCCTTAACCACAAAACTAGACATTCCAGTCACAAACTTACTCATACTAGCCCGATTACCAGCCACTAGGTCAGGAGCATACTTGGCCAACTGATTGAACTTTATACAGTACTCCCTAACAGTCATAGAGCCCTGTCGCAGATTCATAAACTCTTCCACGTTCGCCTCCCTTATCTCCAAAGGGAAAAACTTATCTAGGAATATGTCCTGGAACTCTTGCCAAGTTATAGGGATAGCTCCCTCACCTCTACCTTTCCTCTAAGCAACAATCCAGTCATAAGCAAGGTCTTTCAACCTATACGCAGCCAACTCCACACTATTTTCTTCAGATACATAGATTACCTAGGTAATCTTCTGCACCGCCTCTAAAAACAACCATGGATCCTCGTCAGACATGGACCCATAGAATTCTGGCGGATTCATCCGCATGAAGTCTTAGATCTTGGAAGCAGCTGAATCACATCCTGCTATTGTGGAGCTGGGGTTGGGTGGGCCTAAACATATGCAGTAACAGCTTGGGCCAGTACCTAAAAGGCTGCCCAAAATTTAGCATGAGACACGTTTTCAATCCATGGGTCAGCTAGTTGAGGTTGCTGGCCATCATTATTTCTTCTCATTCGACGTAGAGGCATATTTCTAAAGGAGGAGAGTGCGAATCAATAAGAGAGAGAGACACTTTAAGAATGATAGACTTCTGATAGAAAGAATCATACTTTTTCCTAAAACATCTTGTAGCCTCTTGCTTATAGATGTGGCGCACTACACACCGATGATCAAGACTCTACTTAACGTGGCTTGTCCGACTCCCTAGGACACCTTAAAACCTGGCTTTGATACTAATTTTGTAATGCCCTGGAAAATGGGTCTCGGAGCATTACAAGGTGCTTGAGGTTACGAGTATCCCTAAGCTAACCCTTTGAGCCATTTTCATTCAGTTCAACACAAATCAACGGGGTTTCCATAAATAACCCTCAAATATCAACAGAGTAATTATCATCCAAGAATAAAAGAATTTTAGAAAGATAACAAAATACAACTTATTAGTCAACTCCCAACATCTATACTAGTCTGACAAGCCTCTCAAAAAATCAATAAAACCAGTTAGCCATTGAGGCATGCCCCAACTAACTCAAACTAAATTATCAAATGTAAAGGATTCCGTGAAACCAACATCAGACATCACGTCCTCGAAATATGAGGACTCACCACAACAAAGGATGTAGAATAGCGTGCCTAAAGAATCACTGTCGAACCTGGAACTAAGCACCTGAACCTACATTTCGAGAAAATACAGCCCACATCCAAAGATGTGGGTCAGTACCATGGAAAGGAACCGAGTATATAGGGGTGTATGCAGTTATATAAACATCATTATCATAAATATTTATAAGAAATTGCAGGATGTATGAAAGACACACATAGCCCGAAGAATATCATCATAATCATGAGAGAATGAAATAAGTACAATAACACATGTGAGTCATCATATAATTTTTCATTCACTTTCAGTTTATCAATAATATTAATTCTCATAATGTAAATATCATTTAAATCTTTCAAAAGAATAACTTTCACAATTACACTTTGAAATCACTTCACAATTCACCATAGACACAAGGAAACACACACACACTGGGAGATCCTATAACCGACATAAACCATGTGAGCTACATGGAGTAAAACGTACAACCCACATTGGGGAGAGCCATCCTATCCTTGCCATCCGAGTAGGACTATCGATATAAAATCCACACAAACTAGAGATTACTATATAAATCAGCCTCAATCACACTCCTACAGGGGCACGTAGTTCAGGGAAAGTAAGGTCGCTTTATAACTCCCACTCGATGCTAAATATTTCTTCCGGACTTAGCTAATATCATTCAAAGATAATCCACAACAAAACAATTTCTATAATATATAAATATACATCGGGAGCCATCATGCTTCCCATCTATCAAAATCAACCACGTTGTAGATTTCTTTCACACTCGAGTTCAAAACAACTCCATTAAGACCACAAGGTCAAATCATTCAAAATATCTCAAATATTCAACATCAACGTGCTTATAACACACTTTCTCTAAAAAACCACAATTTCCAATGGGGATTCACGATCCAAATATCAATATCATGATAAATATCGTTCAAGATTCATGCTTTATATCTCCACACATGTAAATTCATCTTTCTAAATCATAAACATCAAGAATTTGTAATAATCATCATAAGATATGGGTTCATGCTTCAAATTTGACTAAATCAAATAAATATTATGCCTTTGTAACGAAAATTACTTTTGGACACAAGAATGAAAGAGAGTTCTTGTTGAAAACCCACATACCTTGAATGATGAACTTTAGATCAATACTCATTTTTGAGATGTTAATCATGCCTTTGAATGATGGTTCTTGGAGTTCTTGAACTAGGAACTTGGAATCTTAAACTTTGGAGGTTCTTGAAGTTGGATGTAGGAGCT
Organism: Capsicum annuum; assembly: GCF_002878395.1. Taxonomy (NCBI): domain Eukaryota; kingdom Viridiplantae; phylum Streptophyta; class Magnoliopsida; order Solanales; family Solanaceae; genus Capsicum; species Capsicum annuum. The sequence goes on from NW_025896054.1 coordinate 1,206,112, forward strand.
TAGGGTTTTATTTTTGAGGGAATTTGATGAAATATAATATATAATGCTTCTAATAGGCTTTAATATAGGGTTTGGATGGATTTGGGGTGAGGGGGAGTGACCGAAACGCCCCTAAAAATAAAATAAATCTCAAATCTGTCCTTTGGTGGACTGTTTTGATAGTCTGAAGTAGATCAACCATAACGTTTTACTCCGATATCCAAATTGGATGAAACTAATCTCATTAGAAAGATAACTCTCATATATTTCCATTGAGATACAGTATCCCACCCATATCATTGTGTACGAGGAGTTATGATCGTTTGAAATTTACAAAAGAAATTCTTTTGATAGGCTGAAGTAGATCAACCATAACTTTTTGCTCCGATAGACAAATTAGATGAAACCAATTTCATTGGAAAGAGGACTCGCAGAACTTACCATTAATTAGTAGTATATCACCAAGATCATTATGTACAAGGAGTTATTATCATTTAAATTTGGAGCAAAAATACGCCAGGCCTCAGTACTTTTTCCTGCACGTTTTACACTACTATTCACGGTTTGATCGGAATGTTTGTAACTCGTTGCTCGGGTGTCCATTTTGGATGATCCACATATCATTGGAAATATTATTCAATACACTATGCAATGGTGGGTCATAATCTAAGACATTCAACAAGGAAAATTTATAATTCATTCTAGAAGATAGAACACAACAAGTTTACGCACAAAATTTAAAAGAAAAATTTCTTGGTATATTACATGTAACATTCTCTTACTTCAAGGTTATGATAGCCAGTTCTGAGGTTTATCTTATAGAAATAACTTGTAATCTAAAGTATATCGAACAAGTCATCAACTCTGGGAAGTAGATACTTATTCTTGATTATGACTTTATTCATCTAATGGTAGTCAATTAAAATTATGACAGAACCGTCTTTCTTATGGATGAACAGGATTGTTGTGTCCCAAGGGGAAACACTAGGCTTGATGAAACCCTTATCTAAGAGCTTTTTTAACTGCACTTTTAGCTCCTTATGCTTGGATAAAGCCATTCTGTAGGGTGGAATAGAGATAGGTTGGGTGTCTAGAATGAGATCTAATTATAAAGTAAATATTCCTCTCAGGAGGAACTCTGGGAAGATATTTAGGGAACACATTAGGAATTTCATTTACTATTGGAACTATCTCAGAACTCAGAGTCTTAGAACAGAAGTCCTTGACTCGGACAAGATGGTAAATGCACCCCTTAGATATCATCTTTCTTTCTTTAAGATATCAAACAGTATGACCCCTAAGCATAGAAATACTACCCATCCATTTAATAACTGGCTCATTAGGAAACTGGAATTGAAAATTTCTATCTCTATAATTAACTAAGGAATAACATGAGTGGAGCTAATTAATATCAAAACTGTCATCAAAATCTGTCATATCTAACTGCACAAGATCAACTAAATTGACTTTCTGAGATACTATGACCAGGAAATTTCTATATAACTGCTTGGCTATAATTGACATACCCATTGGGGTAGACATTGAGAAAGGCTCTACTAATATTTTGAGACTCATACCGAAGTTTATAGCTATGTAAGGGGTCATAAAGAAAATGAAGCTCTAGTATCTAACAATTCATAAACATGAATATGAAAGACCTGCAACTTACACATAACCACATTAGGAGAACCTTTCTGATCATGTCGTGTTGGGAGATAATAGAATCTATTCTTGCACTGTCTGCTTGTTGCCCTTGAAGTGGCACCCTGCTGAGTTGGGAGACAGTTTGAAGCTATAGGACGACTGGACCGACCCTACTGACCAACCCTTTAGCAATCCCTGACCCTATGGCCTGGCATTCCATATCAAAGACATATATCACTACTAGCGTTACACTCATAATAGTGATTCATACCATATTTTTGATAGAGTGGATTTGTATGACCACTGTCACACTACCTTGGGATATAGAGCCTAGCTCTTTATCTCGACTATCTTTCCTGAAATAAGAACTGGTGCACTAGCTGAAGATGGAGCTGTGGATGAAAATTTCTAATGAAACTAAGAGTGGATCCCTCTTTCTAACATAACTGAGAAAATTTTTAACTACTTATTCTGGTCTTCTTATTCTCCCTCTCTTTCTTATTATGCTTCTCCTCTTAAATCTATTGAGCATGAACCATGAGTCTAGATAGGTATATCTCTTTATTTAACATAGAATTCCTAAACTCTTTGACCATACTATCAGATACACTAGAAACAAATTTACTCATCTTGCACCTAGATTCAGCCACCATAGTTTGAGAATACCTCATCAACTGAGTGACCTTAAGAGAGTACTTCTTAATACTATTACTACCCTTACTTTAATTTGATTAAATCCTTAACCTTAGCTTCCCTCAGTTCTAGGGGAAATAACCTTTCTAAGAATGTTATGGCAAACTCTTCCTATTTCATAGGCCCTACCTTAACACCTCGATCCTCATTCCCCTACTTAAACAAGGTATGAGCTAAACCCTACAACTGATATGCAACAAATTATGCACAGTCAATCAAAGTGATCCCCATGATATCTATCTCTTTATGCACCATGTCCAGAAAATCCGACGGATCCTCCTCATACTTGGACCCAAAAAAGAAAGGGGGATTTATTTGATTCAAAACTCAAATCCAAGCTACAGTTATTTTTAATACATGATAGGATAGGGTAACAATATAATGGATGTTCTAAGAAACAATAAAAAGGGATAGTTTAGTTAAAGAAACCGTAATTTCAGACTGAGAAACATGGTCGGTCAGGGGATCTTCCTGAATAGGTCGTTGTGCAGGCTGATCCCCATTACTCCTCATGTTGTTTATTCTTGGAGGAATTTTATATAATCAGAATGAATGATGAGTTAGAAATATGAATTCAACAGAGCTCATGCTCCTTCACACGACATGAACACTATAAGAAGTGAAACTTTCCTAAAAATACTTCATAGTTTCTTGTCCATAAGTGTGGCGCACTTCTAACCCTTGGACATGACTCTACTTAATGTGAAATTAGGACACCGTAGGATACTTTAAAATCTTAGGATTTGATACGAAATTTTTTATAACCCGAGGCTACCCCCAATTTGAGATAACTGTGCCAGAGGACATAAGTGACCACTTGTTAACCCATGAGTTGGTACCTACTTTGAGCATTGAGTAAACTATAATAAAATAGATATATGGAGGATAATCTGATAAGATAATGTAAATCTAAATACTGAAATACATAGCAATGACATGCCTAAAATATCTGATAATAATACTGAAAACTATACTGTCTGACTCAAACAATTAATTATACTAAAAACTAAATGAATGTCTAATTATCTGACTGTCTGTCTGTCTAAAAGCCTCTAAACTTCATGAGAAGATGATGGGATAAACTCTAAAATAACTCTAACTAACGAAAAAATAAGGAAATAATTAAATAACTGAGAAAAACATATCATGTCCTCAATGGATGAGGACTCACTATTATAGTTGCTGGGTAACCTATGCTGTCTAAGAATGGTTGGGAAATTGAGCATTCAAACCTATGTTATAAGATAATGTTGTACAAATAAAAGTATGTAATTAGTACTTTGAATATACTGGTGCATAAGATAAAGAAACTCAAGAAAATCCTGATATTTGACAGTGAGATAGGTCTGGGCTAGTTTCTCACAACTTTAATCTTTTGAGGGTCAACTTTAATGCCATCACCAGAAATGATATGATCAAGGAAAGCTACTAATATTAGCTAGATTTCACATTTACAAAATTTGGCAAACAACTAATGGGCTCTGAGGGTATGTAACACTAATCTGAGATGGTCTGCATGATCTTGTTCATTATAAGGGTAGACTAGAATGTCATTAATGAAGACTATGACGAACATGTCCAGGTACTGCTTGAACACATGGTTAATCAAGACCATTAAGATTGCTAGGCCATTGGTATGACCAAATGACATGACTAAGAATTTAAAGTAACCATACCGAGATTTGAAAGATATTTTTGGAATGTCACATTCTCTGACTCTGAGCTAATAATAGCCTGATATGAGGTCTACCATGGAAAAGTAACCGGCATCCTGAAGTTGGCCAAATAAGTCATCCATTCTGGCAAGTAGATATTCATTCTTGACCATGACTTTGCTCAACTAACGGTAGTCAATACATATTCTAAGTGAACCACATTTCTTATGCATGATAAGAGTAGTGCACCCCATGAGGAAACACTGTATCTAATGAATTTCTTATCTACGATATCTTTCAACTATTCTTTTATCCCAATGAGTATTGGGAAGAAGGTCTATTCCGAAGTCAATATCTCGCTTGGGATGGACTCCAGAAAGATCTTTGAGAAACATATCTAGATATTCATATGCTACTAGAACTGACTCAAGACTAAGAGTCACAGAACTATAATCCTTAACTCGAATAAGATGGCAGACAAACCCTTTAGATATCATGTTTTTCACCCTTAAGTAAGAAATATGCTGACCCCTGAGTGTTGAAGTACTACCCCTCCATTCTAGGATAGGTTCATTCAAAAATTAAAAATAGATAATTCTATTTTTGCAGTCAACTGAAGCGTAGCATGAATGGAGATAATCTATGCCAAAAATGACATCAAAATATGTCATCTCTAACTCTACTAAGACTGTTGAATTCACTTTTAGAGATACCATAATTGGACAGCTTCTATATACCCATCGAGCTATGATAGATTTAGCTACTAGGGTAGTGACAGAGAAGGGATCTACTAGGATTTTGGGAATAACTCTAGAGTCAACAGCTATATAAGGAGTTATAAAAATCAATAAATCTCCTAGATTTATCAAAGCATAAATATGTAAATAATAAAATTGTTTTTTTTTAAGTGACAACATCAGGAGAACTTTTCTAATCCCATCGGGACTGAAGTGCATAGAAGCTGTTTGGGTGTTGCCCACTGGTGGCATTCGAAGCATCACCCTACTAATTCGGGTGACATCCTGGTGGTTCCTACCACACTTCTAGCGAAGATGATTTATTCGGCCACTGCTAACTTTACCCTGGGGTTTAGGGCCTGGTGCCCTATATTTATTGCCATCTCTGAATTTTGGCACTGGGGCACTGGCTGAGGATGGAGCTGGAACTAAAGATTTCAGGCATAACTGAGAAATATTTCCACCCCCTAACTTAGGCTGAGTAAAGTTGAAGCTACCTGTTCTAACCCTCTTGTTCTCCCTCTCTTTTTCCTTATTCTTAGCCTCTTCTATCTACTGAGCATAGACCATGAGACTGGATATGTCCATCTCCTTAATCAGCATTGTAGTCCTATATTCCTTGACCATACTGTTAGACACGCCCGGCACAAACTTACTCATCGTAGATCTTCTATCAGCTACCGTATGAGGGGCATATCTAGCTAACTAAGTAAACTTGAGAGAATACTCTTTCACTATCATGTTGCCCTATTTAAGATTAATAAACTCCAAAACCTTAGTTTTCCTCAACTACAGTGGAAAGAACCTATTAAAAAAATAGTAGAAATGTCCTTCAATTGTATGAGCCTTGCACCAGCACCCCTATCTTTCTTTCATTGCTTAAACAATGTGTGAACCACATCCTATAATTGATATGCAGCTAACCTATTTCTCTAATTGGCAGTCACTCCAATGATATCTGTGACTTTCTACACCATGTCAAGAAATTCCTGTGGATCCTCCTAAGACTTAGACCTTGTAAATGATGGAGGATTAGTTCGATTAAAGTCCCAAATTCTAGTTACAGCAGTACTGGCCACTGGGTTGGCCTGAAATGGTGTTGGACATTCATTCTGGGCTGCTACAAAATGAGCCAAAATGGTGGAAGCTGCTCGAAATTCTTCATGGGATACATGCTCATCCAGGGGATCTGCTTGAACGGGTGGAGGTACTAACTGATTTCTAGTTCTTCTTCCATTAGTCATTTTTGGAGCCACATTCTGTAAATGAAAGGAAATATTGGATTAGATAGAGAGTTAAACTTGAGCTCATGCTCACTCGTAAGATATGAACACTGAAAGAAGGAAACTTATTACTAAAACTCCTCTTAGCTTCTTGTCCATAAGTGTGGTATGCGACACGCCTATGCACAAAACTCTACTAGACAAAGCCTTCAGACTCCCTAGGACTATTTTGAACCTTAGGCTATGATACTAAGTTTGTAATACCCCGAGTCTACACTCCAAATGCTATATAATACTCATGACCCAGAAGGACCACGAGCCAACCCATGACTGGCACCTACTATGAGCACTGAATAATAATTCTCAAATAATGGGGAAAAAAGGTTGAAATGCCATAAGGTTCATAATATCAAAATAAATACTGAATACTGACAAATAAATACTGAAAACTGAACATTTGTCTAAAATAATCTAGCCTGAAAGCCTCTAACTATCTGAATATAGAGTTGATAAGACAAGTCCCCAACTAACTCCGACTACTGAATATACGGGACTATTGAAATTCTTGAATGATAACTCTGTCCTTGAACTATAAGGACTCATCACTAAATCTGTTGTTGGTAGGCTGGGCTGCTAAGTGTGGTCAGGAGCTTGTGTGTCTGAACCTATTATATAAGACATCGTAGTGCAAAAAAAAAGATTATGCATCAGTACTTTAAATGTACTATTATGCTAAGTGAGGTAGGATAATATGCAAGGGTTCATATGCATGAACAATAACTTGTTGAGAAATATGAATATAACTGAATGAGAGTACATGTCTATCTAAAATTCTTGTAAATACTGATTATGCTATTCTGCATAAGAATCTACTTTACTGTAACTGAGATTACTGATAACTGAATTACTGATAACTGAGTTACTAAGACTGTGTGACTATATAGCTGAGTTACTATTAACTGGCTGACTATTTCTGAAAGTCCTAATTTTGTAGAACTAAACTAAGTTCTATTTTGAGCTGGGTAAAACTGTAACTGTGAGAGTATTCATCTAACCAACATACCCCGATTATAAACTTAGTTGGGGTCCAACCTGTGACCCTAGTTGGAAGGGTTTTAGCACCTTGCCATAGGATACTAACAATAGTTGTGAGTTAGCCCTATCTAGCCGGAAGACATTTTATTAACCCTCACTTGCAGAAAAACTCATATGAGATGTATCAACCATTATCTGGTAGGAAGATATCTCAACCTATGCTGGCTACGTAGTTCTATAACACAGGGATTGAAACCAAGGGTCAAACCCTTCACTGATTGGAATTCCCCCATCCCTACGTTTGCTCACTGTTGATTTCTACTCTTAACTGAATAGACACTGAACTGGTTTTTTGATTGTACTAGGCTTGAATAAACTGTTATTAATCGAGCTAAATGAATGAATTGGATTGAGTATACTGAGTTTTGTTAACAGAAAGAATACACTAAGTTTTGTAACTAACTAAGTACTGTTGTACATGACAACACTAAGACTATTTTAAAGCTACTGTAATTCTAAGTAAACAACTACATTTTGGGTATTGAGTACCCCCAAGATTCGATAGCATTGAAATTAAAACATGGCATGGTTATAATAGCACAACAATAGTAGCTAGTTAATAATGCTTCTATTTAGATGTTTTGTCAAACACTTGAGATGCATGCATTATGCTTATAATTATAACTAACATGCAAGCATCATGATCATAATCCCAACTAAAAATTTCAAGGGCTATTAAGATAAATAAAAATAACCCTACACATATGTTAATTACTTCACATGAAACTTGCAATAAATCATGGATTAAGACTCAAATAACATGATAATCATGGATACAATCAAATTCAACATGAAATTCATGAAAGCAATCAACTTGTAGTTTTAAAAGAGGTTCATGAACTCCAAGTGTGGAAGGAAACCCTTAGATTAACACATAATATACCTTGATTGTAAATTCTCTGAAAGTTGTGGTGAATTTCTGTAATACCCCATATGTTTTTAAGCTAGGAGACGAACTATTTTTCCTACGTATGAAACCGCCTATCCTATGCGCAGCATTTTAGTACGTGACTTAAAATGAGTATCCTAGCAATAAGACAGCTTATGATACATTAAGCATGTTCATATGAGTCACTTAAGGTAGTACAAGCTAAGAGTTTTTGAATCCATCAAGTTTTAGTGTTTGATTTTATAGGGGTCATATTTGAATGAGTATAACTCAATGTTAATGTAGTATTTCTGCATATTTATATGAACCAAATTGTAGATAATTGAATTATCTTTCCAAAGATACCAATTTCGCCTTAATCTAATACCCGAGTGAAAAGTTATGCCCATTTTCGTGAGAGATAGTAAGGATAAGCGATTGGTTACGCGCCGCCTAACTCAGTTCCAGTGCCAAAAACACTCCGTTTTGAGTTATTTTGAGGGTAATTAAGTCTTTTAACACTTCTTACTCATTCCTAAACTTAACCCTACGAAATATATAGCTTCTAAACACATTACAACCCTATTAACATCTCAAAGCTCATCATCCAAGAGCACCATAGGAGAAAAACAACTAGGGTTGCACAATCAAGCTTGAAGATCAAATTTTAAGGAAATTCCTTCATCAATCATCTAGAACCTCCAATTCAAGGTATGCGTAGTGTTCATACATGGATTTCTTTCGTCCGTTGAGTTCAAGAATCAATCTTTAAAATATAAAAGCTTGGTTGATTGTGGTGATATGATCATACCCATGTTAATGTTTGTTTGTTTTTCTATATAATAGTACGTGTTAGTTGATTTATGGATCCCTTTCATCGATAAAGCTCAAAAACAATCTTTTTCATTATAAAGTATGATTTCAATATTGTTGGGTATTGATGATCATGTTGTTGATATTGGGTGATTCCCAAGATGGAATCTTTATATGTTTTTTTTTTAATTTCATGATATCATATAAGTCAGAAACATGTAAATTTGGTTGTTCATGATGTATAATTTGATGAAATCCACCTATGCCTTAAAGAATGCATGCAAGGTATTTGATAAAATGCCTAGGATCCTAGAAATTCCTATTTACATGATTTCATGATATCTAAATAACAAGTTCATGTTAGTCATACACTCCAATATGAATTTCCATGCAAATTATGTGTTGTTATTATTGTGGTATAAAGCATGTATGGTAATGGAGATATAATTATTTATACAAAATATAACCATGCTTTCCCTACTATGTTTGAGATGTTGAATAAATGCATGAAGTATCATATCCCCAAATCATTACAATATGAACTAAACGTTACATGTTATCGTTCCCTTACGCTTGAATGGTTTCCATGCGATTGCTATGAATAGTATATGCTGTCGGAATGCCCATGATATTAGAATATGAGATTTATGACATGATTATAAGCATTCCTATTCGTGATATATATTATGATGACCATGTACTTCATGAAATCCCCCACTCATGTATTATGGATTGTTATTGATGCTCATATACTCAAGAAATTCATGTTGTGTCAGTTTCCTTCCATCGAGTCCTGGGGGTAGTTGTACCCAAAAAATATAGTTGTGTGCCTAGAGCCATGTCATGCTTTCATAACACTCTCAGTTAAGCCATGATCTATAGAATTCAGTCAGTCATATGACTCAGGAAAACTCAGAAATCTCAGTAATCTCAGTAGTCCAGTAATCTCAGTAATCTTAGTGCTCAGTAACCTCAGCAACCTCACCAACCTCAATATTCACAGTCAATCTCAGTAACTTCAGTACTCTCAAGCAGTCCTCAAAACTCAGTACATTTCATTAATCATTGGAATCCAGTAATCTTAGTTTAGCTCTGCTAAACAATACCACTAGTATCAATCTAGTTAATTAGTATCAGTTCAGCTAACCGGTTCAATTCAGTTATTCAATTTAGCTTAGTTATTCTGTTCAGTGTCCTTCAGATGGGAGTAGAAGTCAGCACTGGGTGAACCCAAGGATGGGAACTTACCCGCCAATTCAGGTTGTGATTCTTAGTAGTCATCCTTATGTTCTAGAGCTACGTAACCAGTGTAGGTTGAGATATCTTAACCCATCAGATTAGGGTTGATGAGGTTTCTTAACTCGTCAGTTTAGGGTTCCCACCATTCTCATTGAGTACCTGCCAATATAGGGTTCTCACAGCTGTCCTTACCAGTAGCACGGTATTGACACCCCTTCAGTTAGGGCAGAGATTGGACCCCAGCTTAGCTATTATAGCATATTTAGGGCATGTCAGTTAGATAACTACTTCCCACAATTTTAGTTATATATTTTAGGACTGTCAGCTATAGTTTTCTAGTCTCAGTAAAAAACTCAGATAGTACTTCAGACTTCAGTATATCAGGACTGGCAGATACAGTCAACTCAAAAATAGAATGGAACTCGGATTGTTTCCTTCAGATTTATCTACTGTGTGATATAGTCACTTATGCTATTAATCACAACAGTAATCAAAACCTATGCTATTAGTACTCAGCTTCAGGACTGTCAGATACAGTCAATCAGACCAGCTTTTTATAATTCGAACTATCAGAAACAATTATTAATTTATTAGTAATGAAATATCAGTCTCTTAGTATTCAATAATATTGTATCAGATCTATCACATATTAGTGATTTACATATCAATATCAGTAAACTCAGTCTTTCAGAATCTTATTATTAGTACACTCATTTTGTCAGTATTCATATTTAGTAGTTAGTATCTCAACGACTTTAGTTAAAGTTACGTATGCATGTATGTACTCTCACATTCATATCTGTTAGTATTTTTAATGATTATAACCCTTTGCATTTAGCCTACCTCACTCATATACTCAGTACATTCAGATGTACTAACGCATTTGCGCTATGTTGCTTTCTCTTATGTTACACCAAAGGTTCAGAGGCATGAGCTCCAAATTAGCAGTAGATTCTAGGATCAGCAGTCAGAGTTAGCCGTGAATCCTCATCCTTTGAGTACATGATGATTTCATTTCTATTTCAATTTTTAGTTTATTTCATTAGTTGGAGTTAGTTGGGGACATGTCCCATCAACTCCTTATTCAGTTTAGTCAGAGGCTTTAAAACTAGATGTTAGATTAGATGTTCACACTTCAGTATTTATGTTTCTTTTTCGGTATTGATATACCATATTTTTTAAATATGCATTAGTATTGAACCTTATGGCCTTACAGTTGATATTTCTGCATATTTTATGAGATATTATGCAGTTATAAGTATAGATATCAGTCATGGGTTAGCTTGTGATCCTTTGAGGTCATGAGCACTTTGTAGCATTTTGGTTCAGAAAATTGGGGCGTTCCAAACTTGGTATCAGAGCCTAAGGTTCAACAGTGTCCTAAGAAGTCTAAAAGTTGCATCAAGTAGAGTCTTGTACATGGGCGTGTTGTGCACCACACTTATGTGCAAGAGGCTATGAGATGTTTTAGGAATAGTTTCCCTTCTTGCGTGTCTCAAGATCGAGCTATAGCAAGTTTGTTTAAGGAAACCATGTAGATTCATATAATGCACCCCTCATGTTCACTTTAACTTAATTTCAAAGTAATAGAAACAGTGAAGTTGAAAGTCCTAAAGAGAGGTCTTTCTCAGAAAGTCCCTACGGTCAGTTATGAGATTAGAAACAAACTCAAATAGTATCCCATTAGTTCATTCTTGTTCCAAGTTCGTATAGATTTTATTTATGATCATGAGAACTCATTCTTGAACCCAGAAGTTTAGCAGTAGTAGAGTTGGGATCGTATTATTCTATTTGATCAGATTATGTATTAATGGGGATTAGATCAGTAGGCTGGAACAGTATGAGCTAAACACTTAAGTTTATTGACTCAAAATTAAGCATGAAGGTATGAATGTGATATTAGCAGTATGTGAGGAAACAAAATTAGATGATGTGTTTAGTAAGACAGAAAGGTGTTGAACATAATGTAGGTATGTGATGGTACATCAAGTACCTAAGCCAGGCCCTTAGATTTTAGTAGTAGATCCAGTATGTATAGAAAGCAGTAAGAGAATACAATTCCAAACCCATTATCATCTTAGTGCAGAGTTTTTTATTTCAGCTATTACGAAACCAACTCAGGCATTGCATACCAACTTTATGGTCACAAACTATAATCATGTATGAATTCAATTTCTAGCATAAGGAGTCCCTTTTACTCCATAGTACGAGTCATGTTCCATGAGAACAATCTACTTTCACACACTTTCCATGAGATTATGTGTGCCTTCAGTTCCCAATAGAAGGGGTTCAGTGCCAGCTCCCTCAGTATTCAAATCATATCCCACGAGTACAGAAAACTCTAGACTCAGTTCATGAAGCTCGACTCATGTATGCATATCATGCTTTCCAGTATACTTAGCTTTCATGACTCATTCTATGCCGCTATAGATCAGATGTATTTAGACTATCTAATGTATATCCTCAGTTCAGACCTTATTAGTAAATCCAAACTATTGATGTTTTATTCCTCAAGTACCAGTCATGTGTCAAGTTTAGTTTGTATCTATTCATGTTTCAGGTCCTCCTGATTTAGTCCTCTAGTTAACTTTCCTTATAGAACAGTTTAGTGATGAGTAGTTGTTTAGATAAGAAAAGATTGTTGCATGCTTACTTTGCACGAGGGCGTAGTTGTGAAGATAGGCCTGAATGTTATGATAAATGTGCAAGTAAACATCTAGAAAGGGGTCGCATTTAGAAGTTGGGAAAGTACAAAGTGTAAGTGTACATTTAGATCTTTGACTTATGTCAGTACCTAACATGTAGCCATCAAAAACTCAGTTGCCAACTCAATTATAGTTTTGGTATCCAGCACTCAGTGATCAGTGTTCAGTCCTTGAATTCAGTATTTCTGTACTAGATATAGTCTTAGTTATAATGTCATCTTCAGTTCAGTAACCAGATTTGAAACTCAGTACAGTTCCAGACATGCTTGACCATAGCATTTAGGTTGTCAGTACTCAGTTATCAGTGTTTCAATACCCCAATTTATAGACTACCTCAGAGCCATGTCATATTCTTGGTCTCGTATTTGCAAATAATATAGACTTCATGAATCCATGCTCAAATACCTCATTCTACTCAGTCAGTCCTTAACTCCTACATATAAAACTCAAAAATCTCAGCCCATCTATTCAGACTAAGTACAGTTTAGCTTTGCCGATCCAGTATTCAGCTATCAGTTATTCAGTTAATCAGATAAGTTAGTGTATTTATGCACTCATGTTTAGCTCAGTTCATTTATCATGTCTCATTTTTAGATCCTAGTTATTCAGTCATGACTCAGTTCCTAAGTGTTTTGAACATCACCTCAATTTCCCTCAGTAGCTCATCCAAGTCAGTATTTTTTGAGGGATATAGTGTCCCAAGGGGGAGATACATCATACCCCCAAACTTTCATGACATAAACGTGTTGTTCTCTTTTTTTTTGATGAATCTAGTTTGGAGAAGGGGTACTCATAAGATAACCCTCAAGCTCCAACTTCAGTTGTATGCCATGTTTTCAAGATTCAGTTCAGATCATGATATTCAGTATATCTACCACGTCCTAGACTAAGTTATAATCTCATGTTTCCGATCATGCATATGGAGTAACTAATCTTAAACTTATCAATATTATCAGTTAAAAGTAATAGTTTTCCTAAAACTTACTCGTTCTCATGTTCATATTTCAGTGCCAAACTTGGTATTCAGTTCCATGCTAAGTTTTCATTTCAAACTTGATATATTTACCATTGCATGTTCATGAGTAAGTTTAGTCATGAATTCACGCATCAGATATGTGTGATCATCTCATTAGTACTTTTAGTTATGCATTCACGTATCATGTCAGTCATATAATCATGTATCAGATATGCATGAATTCATCCTTTCAGTTGTGCATCAGATATGCATTCTCATTTTGAGAAAACTCACTTTATTAGAACCCTCAGTCTTATATTCATGAATCAGTTTCCCATGCATCAGATATGTATGTTTAGTATGTTGTGCTCAGCTTTCAGTCATGCCAGTCATGAACCCATATTTCATTAGTGTATGTCTTGTATGTACTTCATTTATCATCTCTCTTGCTTTAGTTAATTTCCATTTGAGGATCAATGTTCCCAAGGGGGTGATATTGTAATACCCCATATGTTTCGAAGCTAGGAGACGAACTATTTTTCCTACGTATGAAACCTCCTATCCTATGAGTAACATTTTAGTGCATGACTTACAATGAGTATTCTAGAGATAAGATAGCATATGATACATTAAGCATGTGCATATGAGTCACTTAAGGTAATACAAGCTAATAGTTTTTGAATCCATCAAGTTTTAGTGTTCGATTTTGTAAGGGTCATCTTTGAATGGGTATAACTCGATGTTAATGTGCTATTTCTACATATTTTTTCCCAACAAATTATAGATAATTAAATTAGCTTTCCAATGATACCAATTTTGCCTTAATCCAGTACCCGAGAGAAAAGTTATGCCCATTTTCGTGAGAGAGTAAGGATAGGCGATTGGTTAGGCGCCGCCAAACCCAACTTAGGCGATTGGTTAGGCGTCGCCTAACTCAGTTCCAGTGCCAAAAACAGTCCGCTTTGAGTTATTTTGAGGTTAATTAAGTTTTTTAACACTTCTTACTCATCCCTAAACTTAACCCTACGAAATATATAGGTTCTAAACACATTACAACCCTATTAACATCTCAAAGCTCATCATCCAAGAGCACCATAGGAGAAAAACAACTAGGGTTGCACAATCAAGCTTGAAGATCAAATTTCAAGGAAATTCCTTCGTCAACCATCAAGAACCTCTATTCCAAGGTATGCATAGTGTTCATCCACGGACTCCTTTCGTCCGTAGAGTTCAAGAATCAATCTTTAAAATACAAAAGCTCGGTTGATTGTGGTGATATGATCATACCCATGTTAATGCTTGTTCGGTTTTCTATATAATAGTATGTCTTAGTTGGTTTATGGATCCCTTTCATATATAAAGGTCAACAAACCTCTTTTTCATTATAAAGTATGATTTCTATATTGTTGGGTGTTGATGATCATGTTGTTGATATTGGGTGATTCCTAAGATGGAATCTTTATATGTTTTTTTTAATTTCATGATATCATATGAGTTGGAAACATGTAAATTTGGTTGTTCATGATGTATACTTTGATGAAATCCACCTATGCCTTAAAGAATGCATGCAAAGTGTTTGATAAAATTCCTAGGATGCTAGAAATTCCTATTTACATGATTTCATGATATCTAAATAACAAGTTCATGTTAGTCATACACTCCAAAATGAATTTCCATGCAAATTATATGTTTTTATTGTTGTGGTATAAAGCATGTATGATAATGGAGATATAAATTATTTATACAAAATATATCCATGCTTTCCCTACCATGTTTGAGATGTTGAATAAATGCATGAAGTATAATATCCCCAAATCATAACAATATGAACTAAACGTTACATGTTGCCGTTCCATTATGCTTTAATGGTTTCCATGTGATTGCCATGAATAGTATATGTTGTCGGAATGCACATGATATTAGAATATGAGATTTATGACTTGATTATAAGTATTCCTATTCATGATATATATTATGATGACCATGTACTTCATGAAATCCCCTACTCATGTATTTTGGATTGTTATTGATGCTCATAAACTCAAGAAATTCAAGTTGTGTAAGTTTCCTTCCATCGAGTCCTGGGTGTACTTGTAGCCGAAAAATATAGCTGTGTGCCTAGAGCCATGTCATGTTTTCATGACACTCTCAGTCAAGCCATGATCTATAGAATTCAGTCAGTCACGTAACTCAGGAAAACTCAGAAATCTCAGTAATCTCAGTAACCTTAGTGCTCAGTAACCTCACCAATCTCAGTATTCACAGTTTATCTTAGTAACTTCAGTACTCTCAACCAGTCCTCAAAACTAAGGACATTCCTTCGGTCATTGGAATCAAGTAAATTTAGTTTAGCTCTTCTAAATAATACCACTAGTATCAATCCAGTTAATCAGTATCAGTTCAGCTAATCAATTCAGTTTAGTTATTCAGTTTAGCTTAGTTATTCAGTTCAGTGTCCTTCAGATGGGAGTAGAAGTTAGCAACGAGTGAACCCAAGCATAGGAACTTACCTGGCAATTCAGGGTGTGATTCTTAGTAGTCATTCTTATGTTCCAGAACTACGTAGCCAGCGTAGGATGAGATATCTTAACCCATCAGTTTAGGGTTGATGAGGTGGCTTAACCCGTCAGTTTAGGTTTCCCACCATTCTCATTGAGTACCTGCCAATATAGGGTTCTTACATTTGTCCTTACTAGTGGTGCGGTATTGACACCCCTTCACTCGGGGCAGAGATTGGACCCTAGCTTAGCTATTACAGTATATTTGGGGTATATCAGTTAGATAACTACTTCCCACTATTTTAGTTACAAATTTTAGGACTATCAGCTACATCTACCTAGTCTCAGTAAAGAACTCAGATAGTTCTTCAGACTTCAGTATATCAGGACTATCAGATATAGTCAACTCGGAAATAAAATGGAACACAGATAGTTTCCTTCAAATTTATGGACTGTGAGATATAGTCAATTATGCTATCAATCACAATAGCTATCAGAACTCATGCTATTAGTACTCAGCTTCAAGACTGTCAGATACAGTCAATCAAACTAGTTTTTCATAATTCAAACTGTCAGAAACAATTATTCATTTATTAGTAATAAAATATCAGTCTCTTAGTATTTAGTAATATAGTATGAGATCCATCATTTATTAGTGATTTACATATCAATATCAGTAAACTCAGTCTTTCAGAATCTCATATCAGTACACTCATGTTGTCAGTATTAAGACTTAGTAGTCAGTATCTCCACGAGTTCAGTTACAGTTATGTATGCATGTATGTACTCTCACGTTCATATCAGTCAGTATTTTTCATGCATATAACCCTTTGAATTTAGCCTACCTCACTCGTATACTAAGTACATTCAGACGTACTGACGCATTTGTGCTATGGTTCTTTTTCTTATGTTACACCATAGGTTCAGAGGCATGAACTCTAAATCAGTAGTAGATTCTAGGATCAGCAATAAGAGTTAGACATGAGTCCTCATCCTTCGAGGACATGATGATTTCATTTCTATTTGAGTTTTCACTTTATTTCAGTACTTATAGTTAGTTAGGGACATGTACCATCAACTCCTTATTCAGTTAAGTTAGAGGCTTTCAGACAAGATGTAAGATTATATGTTTAGACATCAATATTTATGTTTCTTTGTGGTATTAATATACCGTATTTTAAAATATGTAATAGTATTGAACCTTAAGGCCTTACAGTTCATGTTTCCGCAAATTTTATGAGATATTATGTAGTTTACAGGTACAGATATCAGTCATGGGTTAGCTTGTGGTCCTTCGAGGTCATGAACATCGTGTAGTATTTTGGTTCAAAAAATTGGGGCGTTACAATTTCTTGGGACTTGAATCTAGATTTTGATGGCTTAGGGTTTGTTCTGAAGAGAATTTGTGAATAATGAGTGAATTTTGCAGTTAAAAAGGCTTAATTTGTGTTTTGAGGTTCATATTAGGTGGTAAAATAACCTAATTACCCCTCTCTTGATATGGATTATAATTACTGAAAAACATGTCCAGCGATGAATAGAGCAACGCGCTGCATCGATGGGGTCGACGTGATGGCTGGCGCAATATATCGAGATCATGTAGGCTCACTGGAATTTGCACTGGGGAGCTGGGGAAAAATATCTATCCACAAGATAGGCAATGCGATGTATTGATCCACTATTTTGGACTCCCAAATATGTCTCAAATGATGTTTGAAAATTCTGAAATTTATTTGAGAACACCTACTGACATTCCTCATCATGAATCTACCTAAAAATTGATATTTTAGGGTCATGATGGCTGAAAATAAGTTCGTCAAAATATCAAGGACAATATAAAACTAAGTGCCAATACTTAATTTTATAAGTTTGGGACCTATTTTCATGCTACAAAGGACTGAGTTATGCTTTGATTTTGCGGGCGTCTTACATGGTAATGCATCTTCAGTGCCCCTCGCCCATCCACTAGATCTCCTTCATTAGGTGTTATTCAAGTATATTGAGGGTTTTTGAAGATCTTTGTGGAGAGTCATAGATTCATGGACACTCAGCTATAGAATGTCGAGGTCATGCTTGTGACTTTTTATGAGCAGATATAGCCATGGGTCTTCAATGGAATCGAGATTGATGAGGGTAGATTGGATGCTACATATAGAGGCGTTATATAGGAGTTATGCATAGATTTGCCTACAAGTATTGATACTTTTGAGGGACGTGTGGTAGCCTTGGTTTGCAAAGATTGAGGCACAAAATCTTAGGCATATTAGGGAGGAGGTGGATGTTTTGCGATGAAAGGTACACTCTTTTACTAAGAGCCACATATCGACCATCACTCCAGTTTTTACCTAGTTATTCGAGGACCACATATGTATGGGCGGAAACACTTTAATTTATTTCTTAAAAATGAGGATATGAGCCCCATAGTTTGGACCATGAGAGGTCAAGGGGGAACCTGCAGGATCCAACTATGCTATATGTCCGGGCCCTGAAAAGGGTCAGACATGAGTCAGTAGAGACTATAACAATTTATCAGCGGAGGAAAGCAGAGATAGAAATGGGTGAATACTCTAGAAATGTACTACAACCACCACCACTACTGCCAGTCCAAATACACTCATTGAGGGATTATCATGATACGGATGACTATATCATCCCAAGTACGATCGTATTCTATTATTTTATATTATTTGTGCATTGGGCAAAGTTTACAGTTGTAAGTTAGGTGAGGATATACCATAGCCATTGAGGGTTTTTATAGTAATTTTTCTTTTACTGTCAGCAGTGATATGGTTATAGTAATGATATGTCTAGGTTTAAAATTTGTGTAGTGATATGTTTTGTTTTGTTTTGTATTTTTTTTTGTGCAATTAGAAGAGTTTTATGTATCTAGGGGTATTGTCATTTTTTATTTCAAGAAAAATAATACCCCTTAAAATTTTTTTTTTCAGAACTGCGTCAATATATATATGTTTGACTTTTATGGATCTTTTTATGGTATTAGAAATATGGACATGATAATCATAACTAACGTGTCCATGAACTACGTATGTAAGTAACTTGTGATGTGATTCTGTGCCATGTGTGTGTCAGATGCTACTTAGTTCTCTTTATATGTTAAATCAAGAGCTTGTTCGACTAGTCTTGCCTAGGTTGTAGGACAGTCAGTCAAGGATCATATGCCAATTTTTTAGTTTAGTCCACTTTTAGCCTTGATGACATTGCGTGTGTGAAATAGCATCCCTTGGTCCAATTTTTTAGCCTTGAAGCCTACTTTTTTTAACCTGTAACCTTTCCAGAGTGCCAATGAACCTATTTTGACCCTGGTCTTCCTTGGATACTGTACACCTCAACTCAGGAAAATCCCCTATATTGATGGTAGCTATCACAGGGATGTGTGATATATATTGGGTGTGAAGAAAGGTAAAAAAAGAAAAAGTTAGTAGGGCTGGGTATGATAAAGGAAGGAAAAAAATAAATAGAAAGGAAAAACAAATAAAGAATAAAAAAATTTCCACACCCAAGTTGAATGTGCATTAAGTAATCAAAGGGTGAAATAAAAGGAAATTGATTAAGTGTGGTCCGCAAAGTTAGTGTAGTCCCTAGGAAGCTTAGTGACTTAATACCAATGTATACCATACTAGCCCTCTAAGTTTACATTACAAGCCTAATAAAGTCCTACAAAGATCCTAACTAGACTATCTAAAAAGAAAGGGAAAAAAATAAGGGCAGGCCTATGATATTTGATGTGTATTGGTTGAACTTCTCTTTTAAGTGTGAGTGTCTCTTGACCTTCCCTGCATTGATAGGAGTACTTCATATGAGTGAGTTGGACTTCATTATTGTTAGAGCACATGGGCTGCAATATATTGTTGATGCATGCTTTCCTGATGCTAATGTAATTTCCATATATTGTTCAATTATATAACATTATTATGCATCATATTCATAAATGGTCGGTTTTTAACTTGTTCAAATAGGAGGGGGGAAAATATATTTTAGAATGAAGTGATGATTGACTGCGTTAGATAGCTTAGATTCTCTTAGTTAAGCGCCATGTTTTTGTTTTGTATTATTGTGGTTCTTACGGACAAGAAAACATTCTAAGTTGAGGGTGTTTGTATGCTATAGAAACACCACATTGTTGATGCTTATAACGATGAAAATATGCAAGTTTCTTAGGTAGTTTTGTAAGATATGTTGTGTTTTGTGTTTGTTTTGTAGGAAACTAGGTTTTCGATGATAAATTGAATAAAATGATGTATTGTTATTGTTTTTGATACTTACTAAGGTTGTTTTGGGCATATGTACCACTATCGGGCATATATGACCTAAGATAGTGTAGAGATCAAAGTGCAGGGGCTTAGAATTAGAAATATTAAATACCCTACACTAGCCTATATCCATATATGGTCCGTATATGACCCAGGATAGTGCATAGTTTGAATGTCCAAAGATCTCACAAATCAAACTTTAGTTCTGGTACTTACCTAGGTCTACATACTGTCAGTATGTGGCCAAAGTAAGTGGCCACCAACCATGTTTTTCCTTTTTCATTTGGGATTTTATTTTTAGTGTTTCCTTGGGTACTATATATACTCTTTATACATTTTAAAGTTAGGTTACGAACTTTTAACACTCAGAAACATATATTTGATTCCTAGATTTGATTTTGGTCTTCGAATTTCTTTTATATTACTTTTGACTGATAATTCTATTACAGTATTTGAGTTTTATTGAGTTATTATTGTGATATTGCTTAATGATATTCAATATGAATTCTTTTGATTGTCTCACAAGCATGAGTGGCTAAAAGTTATAGCTAGGGTTATATGAACCCAAGGTAAGTAAGTAGTAGGGCAAATATTAAATCCTCCTAGCTAATTGTTGTTGCATGCATTGTGTTTACCTACACGCTTATTTTTTTTCTTAAAAGTTGCAAATGTTAGGATCCATCTTGTATTCACAACGAACCTGAGGGATGTAGAGATTAGGCTAAGGAGATCATGACAGCCATTTTGTCTTAACTGTGAAAATATGCTTACTTGTTTGATCTTCTTAATATAGTTGACTTATATGTAATCAACTTAAGACTTAGAAGAGATAGCTGAAATTAGGGTCTAAGGTAAGGATTAGTATGGAGATTCTCTAAGACCAAGTGGAGATACATGGAATTCACAAAATTATCCTGAGAGGTGGTTAGTGATAACTATCTTACCAGAATCTACATGCACAATAGCTAAATAGTTAGGTTGAATATGACAAGTCTATTGAGTTAGAATCCAGGGGATCATAAACCTAGTATTCATCTATGACTGATCAAAAATAGAGTTGATATGTGCTACTTTCTTGAGATGGCCACTTCAAAACCCCTATTTAGATTTCCAGTTCTACCCATTGATTAATAAAAGTGCAAGGAAAATTTTCATTTATACCCTTAGGTTTGATTGCAACCTGAGTTAGGTTATTACATTTTAAAAATGACCGCAATAGCCTTATTTAAGGTGTAGTTTGGGCATGATAAGAATCAAAAGAATGACAATCACTGACTAGATATCACTACTCAATTCGCTAAAGCTATTATTGATCCATCTATGACTATGGTTGACAAGGTAAGGAATTATACTATGGATGTTTATAATTCACCTAAAACTAAAACATAGAAGTTAGGGACTAATGATGATACATTGCAAAAATTCATGGGTGTGGGGAATAAGATGATAATGATAAAGGGAATGGTCAGGAGGTCATACCAGCAGTGAAACTTATTCCACGACCTCCTCCACCTTCTCATTAAAGTTTGTAGAAGAAATCTAAAGATGGGAAATATAATAAGTTTATGTTGATACTGAAGAAACTATCTGGGAATATCCCTCCTGTGGAAGATTTAGAGCAAATTCCTAGTTATGAAAAGTTCATGAAGGATTTGGTGATCAAGAAGTAGATGGTGAGTATTTATCCTACTAATAATATGCATCAATGTAGTGCTATTGCATTGCAATATTTTATTTAAAACATGGAGGATCTCAAAGCTTTCTGTATTCCTTGTACTCTTCAATCCTTTAATTTTTCAGGAGCACTACGTGATCTGGGAGTTAGCATCAATCTAATCCTACCAATTGACAAGAATATGGGAGTTGAATAACCTAAGTTGGCCTCTATGAGACCATTGATAGCCAATCACACTGTGTAGAAGCAATTGATATATTGTGTGATTCTTTGGTGAAGATGGATTATTTCATATTACAAGTACACGTTGTAATTATTTTTTGTGAGATTGATTTTAACATCCCTACAATCATAGAAAAACACTTCCTAGTTACATTAGGGCATTGGTTGACAAGGAGATGGAATAGATAACAGTTAAGTTAATTATAAATTTGTCACAATTATTTTATGTCAGTCATTGAGGCAACCAAAGGATATGTTGGATGTTTTTGTGATAGACACTATAGATGAAGATGCATTATTTGTAACTATAGAGGAGAGACTTAGTATCAAGGCACTTTTAGTAGTGATAAGGAATTTTTCAAGAGATCATATCGATGACCATAATGAGATAGGGATCCGAAATGTTAGTAGAGGTTCTTAAACTTATCGACCAAATAGGTTTGACCATGATTTAATGAATAAAGCAACCCTTCCATCTCGCCCAACCAATGAGGAGCCATTAGTTTTACAATTGAAGACCAACCCCTCTTGTTTGTGTAATGTGTTCTTCGAAAAAACAATACCTTATCGTTTATCATTATAGCAATTTATTGGTTTCATAGGTTAAGGCCTCGATATCAATTTTATAGAGGTTTAAATGGTCTATTTGTTGGACAATTATTGATATTTTCAAAATTCTACCAAGAATTTGCACTCACGAGATTCAACTTTAACTGGAGTGAGTATCTAGCATTGAGCATTGGTAATTCCTAAATCCATCTATGCAAGAGATGGTGAAAAAAAGATTATTAAGTGGTTAGATACAAGTGTAGTTTATGTTGTATAACAAGTGGGTGACCCCGGTTCAGTGTGTGTCAAAGAATGGTGGGATCAAATGGTTCCTTATGAGGAAAATGACTGATTTCCTAAAAGACTAGTTATATGATGATGAGTTTGCATAAATTATTTAAACATGAATACTTGGACAGAAAATGATCACTTTCCTATGCCATTAATGGACCAAACATTAGATCATCCTTTTGGTAGTGAATGTTATTGTTTTCTTGATGCTTATTTAGGGTATAATTAAATTTATATTTCCCCAAGTTTCAAGAGAAAACCACTTACACATGTCTATCTGGTATGTTCTCATTTAAGAGGATGCCTTTGACCTTTGTAATGCTCCCACCACCTTTTACCATAACATGATGTTCTATTTTATTAGATATGGTGGAGGATATAATAGAGTTCTTCCTAGATTATTTCTCTATTATGGGTGAATCGTTTGATGACTTTTAAGCTCACTTGCCTAATGCACTGGAAACATGTTATGGGTGTTTGGTTCAAAATCAGGAGGGCATTATGCGGATGCTTAGAGTTTGCAAACCGATATGGTTATAATTCAAATGACAAATAAAAGTGTATTGAAAATACATCTTATTGATATTATTTGGACAATTGGTCTACACATGAAAACTAATATCAAATAAAATATAAAAACTATTGGGAGAACATCTTCCCCTAAACAAGACTCGTCAATGACTACATTATGGATGCAACTATGTTCATGTATGAGTAGGGGGCCTTCTAATTATAGAGTGCCAAAATCTTTCCTCCAAGAAAGAGGTTAGTCAAATGTACAAAGAATTATATTTTTCCATTCAGGAAAAGTAAGAGTAATTATGGTATTACTTTTTTTCCTTTTAACAAAAGTAAAACTTAAACTTGGTACGTAAATCAGACAAAACCCTAACAAATCTCCCTCTTTGGCTGATTTTCTTGACCTAATTTGATCCACCTTCTTCACTTGCATGATCTTCGTTTTTCAAATAATCTTCATCATTGTTGTTTTCTATGGTTAAAAATAAGTTTTAAAATATTATGGCTAAAAATAAATATTTTATTTTTATTTTTAATGATGCAACAACAGGAATGTTAAAATACGCTTAAACGTTCTTCTCCTTATTTAGCTAGAAAAAGATCTTCATTATCATCAAATTAGTTGTAAATTTATTTGAGTCATCTTGAACTTGTTTTAAACCACGTTTCACCAAACCATTGGACATTGGAACTACAGGCTCTAGTACCACTTGTTGGGTTTGAAATCGGGAAGGCATTATGCGAAATCTTAAAATTCGCAAACAAATATGGTGGTAATTTAGATGACAAATAAAAGTATACTAACAAGACAAATTATTAATATTATTTAGCAAATTTTCCTACTCGTGAAAACTATCACAACAAAAAATGTAAGAAACTATTGGGAGAAAATCTTCCCCTACACAAGACTTGTAAATGACTAAGTTGGGAATACTATTGTGTTCTTGTATGAGAAGGGGGTCTTCTATATATAAAGTTCCAAAACCTTTCCTCCAAGAAAAAGGTTAATCAAATCTAGAAAAGAATTATATTTTCCTTTTAGGAAAAGTAAGAGTAATTATGGTATTACTTTTATTTTCCTTTCAAATAAAGTAAAACTTAATCTTTGTAATAAAATCAGGGGAAAACGCTAATAATGAGTGTACCTTGTTCTGAATTGGAGTAATGTCTCTTCATAATAATTATGGTAATTGATGTTGGGGAAAAACATTCAAATTAGGAGAAAGAGGTTCACAAGGCTAAAATTGAGATGATTGAAAAATTTACTCCATCTATTTTTCTGAAAGGCATTAAGCGGTACTTGGTTCATGGATGTTTTTAATAGAAAATTCATCAAGGACTTCTTTAAGATTGCAATTTTTTTGTGCAAGTATTTATAGAAAGTGGTGAAGTTTTTTTTTATGATGCTTCTTAATGCTTTTGAGTGCCTTAAAGAAAGGTTGATCTCATCTCTTATTATTGTGTCTCTGAATTGGACCCTTCCATTTGATGTAATATGAGACACAAGTTATGTTTCCCTAGGAGAAGTCCTAGGATAAAGATACGACAAGTACTTTATCCCATTTATTATGCCAACAAAGCAGTCAACCCTACACAAAAAAAGCCATTGTTATGAAATAATAAGTTCATGTGATTGTGTTTGTTTTGAGAAATTCTGGTCCAATTTAATTGGTAACAAATTCATTCTGCACACTGACCATACAGTTCTCAGGTACCTTATTGAAAAGAAGGATGGTTGGCTTATATTTATTCAATAGGTACAATTGTTGCAAGAGTTTAACTTTGAGGTTAAGGACCAGAAGGGCAAAGAAGAAAAGGGAGACTAAAAGAAGCATGGTTAAGTAGTGGATCCAATAATGTAGGTGTAGTGTAAAGGGTGAGATAGTCCCATATGTACCATACGTTACCCCAAGCATACATTACAAACCTTGAAATGTTCTATAGTGTCCTAGTCAAATTGTCCAGAAAACTAAGGTATATTAAAAAAAGGGAAGCCTATGGTATTTTATGCACATTGTTTGAACATCTTTAAGAGTATAAGTATTTGATGTAGTCCTACTTTGATATGCATTATGATATTGTGAGATATGGGACTTTCTTATTGTGAACTTACATGGTTGTGTTGTCAAATACTTATTTTTTTCGTAGTGTCAATTGCATATATGTTTGGTAATTTATCCCAAATTTAATGCCAACACTTGATTCCTTTTGCATCATACTACCTTATACATGGATCCACATGGTAGTTTTGAAAGCTTTGAATAGGATAAGGTATGAAATTTAAGCTTAAATGATTTGACTGTAGTTGTGAATAGGAATAGGTAAGTTTGAGCTAAAATCATTTGATTATCATAGGTGATGTGTGAGAAGATGCTAAAACATTTAAGGCTTTTAACTGAGAATAATTGCAAAGTCTTAAGTAACTTTTGTCATTTTGATTGTTTTATCTTTGATTTTTTAGTGGAAGTCAAGATGCAAGAGAACCATCAATGATGGAAGAAAAAGAGTTGAAATCTGAAGAAAATAGAAAAGAAGTGTGGTTGACGACATTCCTTATAAGTCATCATCACTCTAATAGGTTATCAGCTTCATCGTCAGCCTTAAACAGAGAATGGAATTCAGTTGGAGAAAGTGATGATGACATATGATAGGCCATCAGCCTTGTGATAAGTTGTTAGAGTCTCGTTCGGCCTTAGACAGAATATGGGAGCTAAGGTGGAGAAGTGATGACATTATTTGATATGTTGTCACAGTTTTGATAAGCCATCAAGATCGTCGTTAGCCTAAGGTAGAACATGAGAGCTGAAGTAAATCGTCGACGACATCTGTGATAAGTCATCAAAGATCTAATATGTCATCACACTTCATTGTAAGCCTAAGCCAGCGAATGCCAAAGTTAAAGACGAGATTATGACATCTTTAATGAGTCGTCAGACTCCTGATAAGGCATCACAAAATATCATCACCTATCTGAGAAATTACTGAACTCTATTATTTTGTTTCTATAATTAAAGTGAACTACTTAAAGTATTGTTTAGGGTTTTCTTGGGGGCTGAACATATCAGGGGGAAGAAAAACTTATTGCAAGGGACTTCACCTCTCTTTGGAGGCTCTGAACTTAGAATTCAATTTTTAACTCTTTGATTTGGTTGTGGGAATTTTCTCTTGAACTTGGAAGACAATAAACTTAATACTTCATCTTTTGTAAGTTTAATTACTTTGAATGATGAATGCAATTGTTGCTACCTCTTTCTTTCTTATGTGGAAATGAAAACCACAACTAGGGTTGTGGGATCTATGATTATTCCTCCATGGATTTAATATTTGTTAGTGATTGTGGGAACATCTTGATAATTCTTTTGTATTAATTATTTTCTGTTGGTTGCAAACAATAGGCCTTGCTTAATGTTGATTTGCTTGAGATAAGAAATCAACCCTAGTAAGAAGTGAATTATCAATGAGGATTTGGGAAGGTTAAGCTCTCATCTAATGATTAATGTTGTAACAAGATTGATCAACTTAAGATAAAATTAGTATGAATAGAATTCTTTCCTAAGTTCAAGAGAATTAGGGAGTTCAACATCTATGAAGGTTGAGAAACACTTAGATGGACTATCAAAACTAATAATTTAGTGTTTTCCATAAGTCATGAGAATCCAATACTTTAATTGTTATTCAATGGAGGATTACTAATCATAGTGATCACAACTCTAGTTTCTCTATACCATTGATTTGAAATTTTGGAGTTTAAGATTTGAGTTCTAAGGTGAATTGAAGTGTTAATAACTTTTGTTCAATCATTTAAAACCCCTATATTGTCTTTTTGTGTCAGTTGTTTGAATTTAGCTTGTAGCTTTAGTTTCAAACAAGTTTAATTGCCACTCACATTGTTCCCTGTGCATTCGACTCTGACTCTAAAATAGTGTAAATATATTGACGACGACCGCGTTGCATTAAATTGACGTGTAAGTTGAGAGTTATCAAAAATGGCACCATTGTCGGGGAACAATTTGGCGTATTGAGTTGGCTTGGAATATTAGCTTACTTGCTTGAATTCAAACTTGTAAATATTTGTTTATTTTTTTTTTTTATTTTTAAAATTTTCTTTTATATTTATTTTTCTCATACCCTAATTGAGATGTCAGCCCGGATAGATGGTTTTTTGAGTGATGAAGATTCTTGTAATTATTATGGGGGACCATCATAATATGATGCAGACACTATTCTAACTAAGGAATAGACTGTAACTTGGTGTTTGGCTTGTGGTCAAAGTGATCGTTCTGAAGATATGTGTGCTCTCACGATTCAAACGGACAAATTGGTAAAACAAATTTTAGAGAATCAAGCACAGTTGTGGGTAGAGGTAAAGGAGTTACCACTACCACCATGTCTACAATGGCTAAAAAAAGAAAAATAAGAGCAGGACATAAGCCAATTTGAGGATAAAACTCAAGAATCCCAACCACTCAATTGTTATCTTGATCGAGAGACTGATATTGAGAAGGTGAATAAAAGTGAGTGCATAGTAGATAGTGTAAATTTTGAAGTAGAATTAGTTGGGCCTCACTCAAAGATTATTTCCACATTATGTTTAGATGATATCTTGTCTGTGGAATCATTTAAAATAGCAGAAGAGTGTGAAGATGAGGAACAAAAATCCTATATTCTTTATTTTACACTTGATAAGCAACATAAAAACACACCTCTCATTAAGGATGAGTGGTTTACCATACTCAATACATTACTCGACTTCTTAATTCTTGTAGCACCCCCTATGATTAAGGCAAGAAGATGGACTCTAAGTTGGGAGTGAAATTCATATCCTCAAGGTTGAGGAAAAAGCTGAGTTTGGTCATGTCGCAACACAAAATTAGGCACTTCTTGGGAGGCAACCCAAGGTATTTTGTTGTTTGTATTCGTATTATGTGATTGAGATTAGATCTTTGCACCCATGGTGCTATACGTATGTTTCTGACTCTCTTGTTTTCATACATTGGTGAAAATGTATGATTATAAGTTGAGGATGGGACTACTTGTGGGTACTGATGTCCTCTTAGGGTTTTTGTTGTTGTACCTCTTTTTCCCAAAGTCATGTCCCTAGTCGAGCCAGTATGTTTAGGCGTATTGTGATTTGTTGTAAAATGTTGTAGTTGACCAGGAAAAATACAAGTACCTTAGGTAGTTAACATATTTTTATTTATTTTTGAATGCCTCTCCAATGGTTTGTTTTATAACTATGTGATATGTATTTATGGGTGACCACTTTGCATCTTGTTATGGCATTAGTATTAGTGACATGATAACCATTGATAAACAATTGCATGAACCGAATGGGTAGTAGCTTGTGATGTACCTTTGTACCATGTGTGTGTAAGATACTACCTAGTTCTCATTGTGTGTAAAATCCAGAACTTGCTCGGTTGGTCTGGCCCGGTTGGTCTTTCCTTGGTTGTAGGATAGCAGTTAGGAAAAGATCATAGGCTGTTATTGATATTAGTCCACTTTTAGCCTAAATGACCTTCCATGTGTAAGTAATATCCCTTGATCCTGATTTTGAGCATGAATGCCTATTCTTTTTATTATACCTATCAACTTCCCATTTGTATCACAATAAACCTATTTTTACCCTAGTCCTCCTTGGACATTGTGCACTTTAACTTAGGCAAATAGCCTAAGTTGAGGGTGGCTACCATAGGGGTGCGTGATGTAAAATGAGTATGAAGAAAAGTAGAATAAAAGAAAAGAATAAAAAGGTGGGTGCGGTGGAAAAGAGCAAGAAAAGAAAAGTTGTGAAAAAAGAAGAAATGATTTCAAAAAAAGACTGCACCCATCCTGAAAATTTGTGATCATGAAAAGAGAACAATAGAAAAAGGTTAATAAGTGAGACCCCAGAAGCTAGTGTAGTGTCAAGGAGGCTTAGTCACTTTAAATATCATCTAGTATCACACCAGCCCCTAGCCTACATAACAAGCCTAAGAGAAGACCTATAGCGATCCTAGCTGACCTGTCAGAAAATCTTGGTAATAAAAATAAGGGCAAGCCTATGGTATTTGGCTTACATTGATTGGAACTTCATTCTAAGTGTGAGTGTCTTTTGATTGTCCCCATGGTTACATATGTGATGTTTGATAAAAGTGAAGTGGGACTACGTTGTATTGAGGGCACACTGGTTACGTTACTAGTTACTAACTTATTTGGATAGTGTAGTCTTGATACATGCATGATTATTGTTGCTGAATTGATGCAATATCTTGATTCTTGTCTGTCGCATTGTTGTTCTTCAATAATATGCACAGTTGTTGTTTTTAAATTAATTGACATTGGATATGGTGAAGATGTTTTGAGATAATATAGATGGTTGATTGCCGAATGTACTCTGTATCCTCTTAGTTGTGTTTTAGATGCTTGAGGACAATCAATTGTTTTAAGTTGAGGGTGTTGATGTGTGAGCAGATGCTAACACATTTGAGGCTTTTAACTGAGAATAAATGTAAAGTCTTTAGCAGCTCTTATCATTTTTTATTATTTTATCTTTTATTTTGTAGTGGAAGTCAAGATGCAAGAGATCCAACAATAATAGAAGTAAAAGAATTGAAATCTGAAGCAAATAGAAGAGAAGTATGGCTAACGCCATTCATGATAAGCCGTCATCACACTAATAGGTTATCAGTTTTATCATCAGCCATAAATAGAGAATGGGATTCAGTTCGAAGAAGTGACAAAGGCATGTGATATGCCATCATCTATGTGATAAGCTGTCAGAGTGCCCGTCAGCCTTAAAGAAGTGATGACATTGTCTGATATGTCATCACAATTTTGATAAGCCACCAAGATCGTCGTTAACCTAAGGCAGAACATGAGAGCTGAAGTAAATCATCGATGACATCTATGATAAGTTGTCAAAGATCAGATAAGCCATAATGCTTCATTGTCAGCCTAAGGTAGCGAATGTCAACAGCAAAGAGGAGATGACGACATCTATGATAAGTCGTCAGACTCCTAATAAGGCATCACGAAATTTCATCACCTATCCGATAAATTACAGAACTCTGTGATTTTGTTTCCATAATTATGGTGAACTATTTAAAGTATTTTTTAGGGTTTTCTTTAGGGATGAACATATCGGGGGGCAGCAAAACTTATTCCAAGGGAGAGTTCACCTCTCTTTGGGGGCTCTGAACTTAGGATTCAATTTTCAACTATTTGATTTGGTTATGGGAATTTTCTCATGAACTTGGAAGAGAATAAACTTCATACTTCATCTTTTGTAAGTTTAATTACTTTGAATGATGAATATAATTATTGTTATCGCTTTCATTCTCATGTGTAACTAAAACCCACAAAAAGGATTGTGGGATCAATGATTACTCCTCTATGGATTTAATATTTGGTTAGGGTTCGAGTGATTGTGGGAACATCTTGATAATTCTTTTGTATTAATTATTTTCTGTTGGTTACAAACAATAGGCCTTGGTTACTGTTGATTTACTTGAGAAAATAAATCAACCCTAGTAAGAAGTGAATTATCAACAAGGATTTGGAACGGTTAAGTTCTCATCTAATGATTAATGCTGTAATAAGATTGATCAACTCAAGATAAAATTAGTATAAATAGAATGCTTTCCTAAGTTTGAGAGAATTAGGGAGTTTAACATCTAGGTAGGTTGAGAAACACTTATATGGACTATCAGAACTGATAATTTGGTGTTTCCCATAAGTCACAAAAATCTAATATTACAACTATTATCCAGTGGAGCATTACTAATCATAGCGATCACGACTCTAGTATCTCTATATCATTGATTTGAAATATTCGTTTTTAAGATTTGAGTTCTAAGGCAAATTGAAGTGTTAATAACTTTTGTTCAATCATTAAAAACCCCCATTTTGTCTTTCTGTGCCAGTTGTTTGAATTTAACTTGTAGCTTTAGTTTCAAACGAGTTTAATTGTCACTCACATTGTTCCCTGTGAATTCGACCCCGACTCCAAAGTTGGGTAAATATATTGACGACGACCGCCTTACACTAATTGACGTGTAAGTTGATCGTTATCAGTAGGTACCTTATGTTTCTTGTTGTTAAGCATCATGTTTGTTAAGCTTTGTGTTAGTTGCCTGATGATATGTAAATTTTATAAGTTGATGATTTTGATATGCCATGGTTTCATGGAATTTTCTACGCTTAAAATATTGAAATTTTGCAACTACATAGGTATTCTTGTTAGATGTGATGTGCTTTATTTTTAGTTTTTTGCAGGAAAACCTTGTTTGAAGCAAAGAATGCAAAAAAGGGATGAAAATTTGCTGAGAAGGCCACCATGAGCCAACCTAAGACTCGTGGGTAGTACCTATGAGTGGTAGGTTTCAACATGGTTTGAATTTCTAAATATTATAAAGATGTTTGATTTGAGATTGATTCTCATGAACCTACCTACAGGTGTAGGTACAACCTACGACCCGTAGGTTGCCTCTTAGGTAGGAGGTTCTTCAATGTTTAGTATTTTACTCTGATTTCGATAACTAAATGCACAATTCATGGGTTGTACCAATGATTCAACCCTTGAACCAAGAGTAGATAGGGTCTTTGGTTTTCTACACTGTTTAGAATATATTTTTGCTTGTATCTATATATACCATTAGAATGTTTTATTATCAGTTCTACACTTTTGACATTTTTTTGAGTCCTGTGATACATTATAGATCTTAGAATAATTGTTTTTTGTTTTTAGAGTATATAATTAATTTATGATTTTGTCTTTTCATACTTATTCTTCGTAAGTTAATCTTAATTCTTTCATCCATTGAATCTTTTTGTGTTATTATTATCATGATCAACTAAACTTCATAACTAGGGTTGTTGGAACGTAGATGGATCAACGAAATAACTATAATGCAAACTCATTGTAAATTGGTGTTCTTGTATGTATCAGTATTTCCATTGCTTTGGTTGAATTCTTAATTGTTGTAAATATTTAGGAACTTGCCTTTAACGCCCCAAGAACCTATCCTGAGATATCACACGGTGCTTAAAGCTACACATAACCTTAAGCTAATCCTCTGAGCCTGTCTTTACTCCGATAATTCACCATGACAATAATCGAGTGGTAATAAGGAAGAATAATCATGCCATGAACATACTGCGATACAAAGTAATACTATCATGTACAATCAAAATACTAACATTCTGTACATACTGGTACTCTAGTCTGACAAAGCCTCTACTACATAAAACTGAAGATCCATTGGGACAGATCCCCAACTGGCTCATGCTGAATGAAAAAAATAAACAACCGTCAATTAGCAAGACAAAAATCATGAACATAGTTCCTCGAACCATGAGGACTCACCAACTGCAAGAATGTAGATTAAGGTACTCGTAGATCACTGTCGCGGCTGAGACTGAGCACCTGAACCTATATTGCGAGGAAATATAAAATACAAAAGGGTATAGGAGTAAGTACTTGGAAATGTAATGAGTATGTAGGGGTGGACGCAACATTTTAAATAATATCGTAAGGGTACAAGAAAACCATGCATGCTGACATTAATTAATTTCTTCGCTTGAATTATCTGAAACATTATTTCCATAAATCATCAGTAATAACACATGCTTCATAAATCTCATAAATCATTCAACTCAACTCAAAAGCTTTGACTCATGACTTAGAGTGACTGGGTAACTCAAGGTATTTAGATCATTATAAGTTCGGGAGTTTCTTATAACCGACATAACTACTCTATGTGAGCCGCATAGAGTCCAACACTTTGCCCTCCTAAGGAGAGAAGCCCACATTGGCAGGGGTGTTGTACTCTTGCCAGGGAGTACAACATTAATATCATTATCACAATCCCATACTTGTCCTTTGGCCCATAATTATCAACATCAATCCTACGGTGGTACATAGTTTTGGAGAAATACCATATTTCCCTCTTGGTGATAAATACTCCTCCCAGACTCAGCTCAGAACGCGTTAGAAAATCCACCTTAATCCATATCAACTCATGGGTCAATCACAGAGACCAAAATATAAATATATCTCATCTGTAATTCATGAACAACTGTGGACTCCTAACTCAACTCAAAATCAAAACAATCTTTCTCAATATCTAGTACCTTTGCTTATCAAATCATTTCAAATATCAAAGCTTCAAGGAAACATCATAGGACTCATTCTTGACTTTCAATCTCAAATTTCAATATATATATTCAATAGTCAAATTTCTCATGGAAAAGCATAACTCATGACACTTGTCTTAAATCTCTTAGAAATCATCAATACGTAATGACAACATACAACTCATGGAATAAAATCTCAATTTAAGAAATATGATGGTGAATTAATCATAAATATGAAACTGATTCAACTCAAAATTCATAAATCATAAATAAAGACATTTGGGTGTAAACCCACTTGCGAAATCATGTAAGTCAGTAATAGAATGTAAATTTTTAGGTACAAGAACAAAAGGAATGTTCTTGTTCAAACTGCACATACCTTAGCTTTTGATTTTGAATATATAGAAACTTGCTTGAAACTTCTTTCGCACACTTTTAGATCAAGACCTTCCTTCCTTTGACTTGAGGAGCTTAGTTCTTGAACAACTTGAAGAAATTTATGGGACATTTCTTGAATTTCTTAGAGATGATTTGATTTTTGGGTTTCGAAGAAACCCTAGGTTTCTAGAGAATTCTTGAAAGAAATTTGGAGAGAAATGGTCTTCTCTTATCTACATAGATATATATATATATATATAAGGACACAAGGAGCGGAAATGGCCAAGATGCCCCTTTGAAAAAAAGTTGAAATTTGTTGATCGAGGCCTGTGATGGTCGACCTAACGGTGTGTCAGAGGGACTGACGGTCTACCAAGCCGTCCGTCACTCGAACACAAAAACTGGAATGTTCTGGCTCGACGTGATGGTTGACGTAACGGTCCGTCAGAAAAGTGATGGTCCACCAAGTCATCCGTCACTTGAGGGCCTGAAATGAGACATTCTGTCTCGGTCTGATGGACACCTTGACGGTCCGTCAACTTTGTGATGTTCCACCACTTTGACCATCATATGAAATCCCAAAAAGGGAGCTACTGCCTTGCTTTTATGGGACACTTGACGGTCCACCAAGGACTTGATGGTCCACCAGGTCGACCGTCAAACATGAGCTATCATGTAGAATTCAATAAGGCGGCCATAACTCACTCATCCAATGTTGGATTCCAATGAAATTGGTATTGATAGAAAGTTTATTCAACATAGTTTAATCATCAATCACTTTGGAAGTCATACATATCCATTCAAAAAGATTGATTTAGGCTTAAGTAATGATTGGGGTATTACAATATCTCCCCCTTGGAAACATTCGTCCTGGAATGTTGCTAGATAGGCCAAAACAAGAGAAAATGAGGACGCACGGCTGGAACTACTCACATAAAAGGGCTCACTTTACTGTAATACTCTTGAGTACTTCACCAAATCCACGAATCGTAGACGGAATAACCATCTAGAGGAATAAGTTAGATTAGAAGGAAACTGAATTAAGGGAATAGTACCTTCAGCTTGATTCGAACTCATGGAGAAAAGATAAGGGTAACAGGCTCGTATATCCACTAATACTTCCCAAGTGGCACCCTCTACTGATTGATTTCACCATAGAACTTTGACCAGGGGAACTACCTTGTTCGTCAGTCTACGGACTTGATAATCTAGGATTTCAACCGGTATTTCATCATACGAAAGGCTATCCTGAAAATCACAACCTTCTGATGGATCAACAACAAAGAGTCTCCAATGTGCTTCTTGAGCATAGAAACATGAAACACAAGATGGACAGCTGACAATTCTGCAGGCAACTCAACCTCATAAGCTGTTTTCCCAACACAATACAAAACTCTATAAGGGCCAACATATCTAGGACTCAGCTTCTCTTTCTTTCCAAATCTTTTCACCCCTTTCATTAGTGAGATTTTCAAATACAATGAATCATCGACTTCAAAATCAAGAGCTCTTCTTCTCACATCTGCATATGACTTCTAACGACTCTGGGTTGTCTTTAATCTCTCCCGAATTAACTTAACTTTCTCCATAGCCTTAAATACAGCATCAGGTCCAATCACAGTAGCTTTACCCACTTCAAACCAACCTATGGGCGATCTACATCTTCTCCTATACAAGGATTCAAATGGAGCCTTTCCAATAATAGCATGAAAACTATTATTGTAAGAAAATTCAATTAACGGAATGTTCGTCCCAACTTCTTTTGAAATCAAAAACACAAGCCCTCAACATATCATTCAAAGTCTGGATAGTCCTCTCAGCCTGACTATCTTTCTGCTGATGAAAAGCAGAGCTAAGATAAACTTGGGTGCCAAGACCCTGCTGAAAGTACCTCCAAAAACAAGAAGTAAACTGAGTACCACTATCGGAGATGATAGACAATGGAATTCCATGCAACCTGACTAACTCTCGAATATACAGCTTAGCACAGTCCTCCACAGTGAAAGATGTATGCACTGGCAGGAAATGTGCGGACTTAGTTAACCTATCTACAACAACCCAAATTGAATCATGATGATAGCGAGAAGGAGGTAAACCAGACACATAATCCATATTGACTTCCTCCCACTTCCAAGTAGGGCTACTAAATTCATGCATCATTCCACTGAATCTCTGGTGTTCTATCTTCACCTGCTGGCATGATGCACACTTCTCTACGAACATCGCTATATCCTTCTTCATACCATTTCACCAATAAATCTCCCGCAAATAGTGGTACATCTTCATAATACCAGGATGAATAGAATACTGCGCGCTATGCGCCTCAGCCATAATTCTCTACCTCAGATCATCAACATCAGGAACACACAACCTATTTTGAAATTTCAATGCACCATCTCCCCTTGGGAGAAAACCTCCATGTTTTGGTCTTTAATTGATTCTTTCAGTTAGACTAAATGAGAATTTGTATCCTGTTTCTCTTTCACTTCAGAAACTAGGGAAGATACAAAACTACTTTGGACCCAAGCATTACCCTCAGCTGAGTCAAGTAATCTAACACCTAACATAGCCAAATGATGCACTTTGTGGGCTAACTCCTTCTTATCTTTCTCGATATATTCTACACTACCGATGGATGACCTGCTAAGAGCATCTACCACTACATTGGCCTTGCCCAGGTGATATAACCTACTCATATCATAATCCTTTAGCAATTCTAACCATCGCCACTGCCAAAGATTCAATTCTCACTAAGTAAACACATAATGCAAACTCTTGTGATCCATAAAGACATCAACATGAACGTCGTATAGCTAGTGTCTCCAAATTTTCAAAGCAAAAACCACTGTAGCTAACTTAAGGTCATGGGTTGGATAATTCTTCTTATGAGGTTTCAACTGTCAGAAGACATAATCTATAACCTTACGCTTCTGCATCAACGCATAACCTAAACCAACTCTGGAAGCATCACAATATACCATAAAACCATCGACACTATTGGGTAGGGTTATCACAGCGGCTGAAGTGAGTCAAGTCTTTAATTCCTGAAAACTCTTTTCACAAGAATTTGAGTTAACCGGGTCAATGGAGCAACAATGGAAAAGAAACCTTTGATGAAACGACGATAGTAGCTAGCTAGAACCAGGAAACTCCTAATATCATATGGGGAAATAGGTCTAGGCTAATTTTTCACAGCTTCTACCTTTTGAGGATCAACTCGAATACCCTCAGAAGAAATAATGTGACCCAGAAAAGCAACTGACCAAAGGCAAAATTCACACTTGTTAAGTTTAGCAAACAACCACTGATTTCTAAGGGTCTGCAAAACAATTTGGAGATGATTTACATGGTCGTTCTAACTTTGGGAGTACACACGAATATCATTTATGAACACAATAATGAACATATCAAGGTATGGTCTGAACACCCGATTGATAAGGTCTATAAAAGCTGCTGGGCCATTATTTAATCCGAAGGACATGACCAAGAATTCAAAATGACCATACCAAGTGTGGAAAGCTGTCTTTGAAATGTCACACTCTCTGAATTTAAGTTGGCGATAACTGGATCTCAAATCTATTTTTGAGAAATAACTAGCACCTTGTAGCTGATCAAACAAGTCATCAATTATAGGAAGAAGGTACTTGTTCTTAACTGTGACCTTGTTAAGCTGACGATAGTCTATGTATATGCGCAATGAACCATCTTTCTTTCACACAAATAAAATGGGTGCACCCCAGGCAGACATAATGGGCCTTATAAAACCCTTATCAAGAAGATATTTACATTGTTCTTTTAACTCTCTAAGTTCTGCAGGGTCTATATGATACAGAGGAATAGAAATTGGTTGTGTATTAGGGAGAAGATCAGTTCCGAATTCTATCTCTCTATCGGGAGGTACCCCTGCGAGATCTTCCGGAAAAACATCATAAAACTCATTAACAACACTAAGAGATTGAATAGTTGGAGTCTCATACTTAGTATCTTTAACTCGAACCAAATAATAGATACAACCTTTGGAAATCAACTTCCTAGCTTTAAGATAGGATATGAAATGACTTTTAGGAGATAAAGAATTTTCTAACCACTCAAAGATTTGCTCATTGGGAAACTAAAACTCTACTACCCAAGTACGACAGTCTATAGATGCATAAGAAGAGTGTAGCCAATCCATACCCAGAATAATATAAAAATCAACCATGTGTTGGTTAATAGATCTGCAAACATGATACTATTAAGAACATTGATAGGACACTTCTTATATATTTGCTTAACAACAATAGATTCACCCACTGATGTAGAGACCAGAAAAGGCTCGAAAATCTTTTCAGCACTGATTTCAAAATTGACAGCCACCAACAGAGTCACATAAGAAAGACTTGACCTAGGGTCCATCAACACATACTCATCAGAATAAAATACATGAAGCATACCAGTAATAATATCTAGTGAATACTCCTGCTCCTGGTGGGGTGGTATAGCATAAAAGCAATCTGGTGCTGACCACTTACAGTACTAGACAAGGCACCCTAAAGAGGAGTAGGATAAACTACAGGGGATGGAGCACTAATAGTCTGATTCTGGGGATGAATATCACGACTTCCCTATCTAGCATATGGGCAATCCCTAAATTTGTGGCCAAACTTACCGCAACAAAAGCAACCCCTCTGACTGATTAAGCACTCACTGAGATGGTCTCCCCCGCACTTTGGACATGGGGGATGACGAGGTTTGTTACTCATACTATCCTGGGACCTGGACATAGTAGGTCTATTACCCTAGTCTGGCCTAATTCTAAATGTAGGAGTACTGGCTGATGAAGGCTCTAGCATAAGAGAACGGCTCTGGAACTGAGGGCTGATCCCTCCAAAAAATCTAGCCTGACTATACCCCTGCTTCTTAGATCTAACTCTCTTATTCCCTCTCTCTCTCTCTCTTTCCTTCACTTTGTCTGCTTCAATTTGCTGATCATGGATCATTAGTCTTGTAAGGTCCATCTCCTTTTTAAGCATAGCAGATCTACACTCTTTCACGTCATAACTAGATACACCGACCAAGAACTTACTCATACTAGTTGTAGAATCAGCCATCATACCGGCAGCACATTTAGACAACTAGTTAAAACTATGGCAATACTCCTTAACTATTATGGAGCCTTGTCTCAAGTTCATAAATTCTTTTAATTTTCCTTCCCTCAACTCTGGGGGAAAGAATCTGTCTAAAAAGGCATCTTGGAATAATTGCCAAGTCACAGGAGTATCATTCTTCCCTCTACTCTTCCTTCACATCTCCACCCAATCATAAGCAATATCTTTCATTCGATAGGCAGCCAATTCAACACTCTCCACCTTAGTCATGTGCGTAATCTGAGTTATCTTTTTCACTTCATCTAAATACATTTATGGGTCCTCACCTACTTTTTACCCATAGAACTCAGGTGGATTCATTCGTATAAATTCACAAACCTAGGCTTCAGCAGAATTATTCCTTTGTAGAGGTGGAATAGTAGCCTCTGAGTTGGCTTGGGCATTGGCGGTGACCGCCTGGGCTAGCGCTTGGAAAGCTGCCCGAAATTCGGCATGGGACACCGTCTCACCTAAAGGATCAATAGGTTAAGGTCGGTCATTATTTCTGCGAGCTCTACGAGGAGGCATTTTCTGTCATAAGAGCGCATGAATTAACAATACAGAAAAATAGTCATAGGCATGATAGACTCTTGAAATAAAGAAACAAGTTTTCCTAAAACATCCCATAACCTATTGCTCATAGATGTGGGGTGCTAAACACCGATGATCAAGATTCTACATAACGCGGCTTGGCAGACTACCTAGGACTCCTCGAACCTTAGGCTCTAATAACAAGCTTGTAATGCCCCAATAACCTACCCCAAGATGTCACACAGTGCTTAAGGCCACACACATCCTTAAGCTAACCCTCTAATCCTGTATTTGCTCCTATAATTCACCATGAAAAAAATTGAGTGGTAATACAAAAGAATAATCATGCTATGAACATACTGAGATACAAAGTAATACTGTCTTGTACAATCAAAATACTAACATTCTGTACATATTGGTACTCTAGTCTGATAAAGCCTCTACTACATAAGAGTAAAGTGCCATTGGGACAAATCCCCAACTGGCTCATGCTGAACAAAAAAAAAAACAACCATCAATTAGCAAGAAAAAAATCATAAACATAGGTCCTCGAACCATGAGGACTCACCAACAGCAAGCATGTAGATTAGGGTACTCGTAGATCACTGTCATAGCTTAGATTAAGCACCTGAACCTATATCACAAGGACATATAATATACAAAATGGTATGGGAGTCAGTACAAAAGGGGTAGATGAAAAATTTTAAATAACATCATAAGTGTATAAGAAAACCATGCATGCTGACATTAATAACTCTCTTCGCTTGAATTATCTAAAACATTATTTCTATAAATCATCAGTAATAACACATGCTTCATAAATCTCATAAATCATTCAACTCCACTCAAAAGCTTTGACTCATGACTTAGAGTGACTCGGTAACTAAAGGTATTTAGATCATTATGGGTTTGGGAGTTTCTTATAACCGACATAAACACTCCATGTGAGCTGCATAGAGTCCAATGTTTTGCCCTCCTAAGCAGAGAACCCCACATTGGCAAGGGTGTTGTACTATTGCCAGGGAGTACAGCCTCAATCTCATTATCACAATCCCATACTTAGCCTTTTGCCCACAATTATCAACATCAATCCTATGGTAGCACATATTTTCAGGGAAATACCATATTTCTAGCTCGGTGCTAAATACTCCTCCCAGACTCAGCTCAGAACGCGTTAGAAAATCAACCTTAATCTATATCAACTCATGGGTCTATCATATAGACCAAAACATAAATATATCTCATCTGAAATTCATGAATAATTGTGGTCTCCTAACTCGACTCAAAATCAAACCAATCTTTCTCAACATAAAGTACCTTTGCTTATCAAATCATTTCAACTATCAAAGCTTCAAGGAAACATCATAGGACTCATTCTTGACTTTCAATCTCAAAAATCGATATATATATTCAATAGTCAAATTTCTCATGGAAAGACATAACTCATGAAACTTGTCTTAAATCGCTTATAAATCATCAATACGTAATGACAATATACAACTCATGGAATAAATTCTCAATTTAAGAAACATAATGGTGAAATAATCATAAATATCAAACTTATTCAACCAAAATCTCATAAATCATAAATAAAGAAATTTGGGTGTAAACCCACTTGCAAAATCATGTAAGTCAGTAATAGAAAGTAAATTTTTTGGCAGAAGAATGAAAGGAGTGTTCTTGTTCAAACCCCACATACCTTAGATTTTGATTTTGAATATATAGAAAGTTGCTTAAAGATTCCTTATCACACTTTTAGACCAAGACGTTGCTGCCTTTGACTTAAGAAGCTTAGTTCTTGAACAACTTGAAGAAATTTATGGGAGATTTTGTGATTTCCTTGGAGATGATTTGATTTTTGGGCTTGGAAGAAACCCTAGGTTTCTAAAGAATTCTTGAAAAAAATTTAGAGAGAAATGGAGATAAATGGTCTTCTCTTATCTACCTAGATATATATATATATATATAAGGCCACAAGGAGCGAAAATGACCAAGATGCCCCTTTGAAAAAAATTGAAATTGTCTGATCGGGGCCTATGACGGTCGACCTGATGGTCCGTCAGAGGGACTGACGGTCAACCAAGTCATCCGTCACTCGAACACCAAAACTGGAACGTTCTGCCTCGACATGATGGTTGACCTGATGGTCTGTCAAAAAAGTGAGGGTCTACCAAGTCGTTTGTCACTTGATGGCCAAAAATGAGACATTCTATCTCGATCTAATGGACACCTTGACGGTCCATCAACTTTGTGATGGTCCACCACTTTGACCATAACACAACATCCCAAAAATGGAGCTACTGCCTTGGCTTGATGGGATGCTTGACGGTCCACCAAGGACCTGACGGTCCACCAGGCCGACTGTCAAACCTGGGCTATTCGATAGTATTCAATAAAACAACCATAACTCAATCATCCGATGTCGGATTTCAAGGAAATTGGTATCGATGGAAATCTTATTCAATGATCTACATGATAAAAAGAGGAAATTGAAGAAATACAACATGATTTAAACATCAATAACTTTGGAAGTCATATATATCCATTCAAAAAGATAGATTTAGGCTTAAGGAATGATCAGTGTATTACATTGCCGGTATTTGATACTTGGTCAAAAGAGATATAGAGATTAGGAAAATGAGATAACAATAAAATTTTTAGGTGGTCATTCTTCATCTAGTTAACTTGTGACTGAGATTCAATAGTTAATCTTTGATCATAAAATAAGTGTCGCAAATGCCACACTCTGAGATCAAGAGGAGATGACTGAAATTTATTCAAACCAAGCTCAAGATATGATTTGGTGATACATAACTTGTTCGATCATTCATGAAACAAACCAAGATTGTTTGGCAAGTCTGTAGAGTTCTAAAGTCAGAGGGAACACAATCATAGTGATTGTCTCAAATTGATAAAGACTCTAATGTCCCAGCATTGGTGTTGTTACTAATAATTGGTCAAAAACTCCCATTTACTTTCTGCAATTTCCAATTACATCAACAATCTCGTGATTGACTTCTAATGTATTCCTCATTATATTGGCCCCAAGTTGGGTTCTATATTTAACAAGTGACCATTTTATTATTTCATGGAGGTGTAATCTTTGGTGATATCAGCTATCACTCTAGATGTCTCACTATACTATTTAATCATAGAGAAAAATCTTAATGGTCCACCCTATATTTGGAAAACGTGTGCACCTTGTCAATTTTTTCCATAAGCATTCTGTGTAGCAGCTCTAGCAGACAGAGTAAAGGCTTGTGCGTTTGAAACATTCCTTTTCACTTGAATAGTAGATATACTACTACTTAAATCTCCCTTTGGACAAAATTTAACAATATATCCCAGTTAACCATAAGTATAAGAAGCCCTATTTCTTCCATAACATGAGCAATATGATTTGTACCACACATCGAACAAAGAGGATGTTGACTTGACACATAGAAATTGTTACCCTTACTCGGCATCTATTGTTCACTGTATCGTGCTGAATTAGTATTCCTCAAAGACTAC
Organism: Capsicum annuum; assembly: GCF_002878395.1. Classification (NCBI taxonomy): domain Eukaryota; kingdom Viridiplantae; phylum Streptophyta; class Magnoliopsida; order Solanales; family Solanaceae; genus Capsicum; species Capsicum annuum. Next base: position 1,249,407 of record NW_025896054.1, read on the forward strand.
CCCACTGACTCTGACTGTGTAGGTCTGGACTGTCTATTATGAGAAAACTACCATTGTATTAATATGCTAGACTCAGTGTGACAATAATAGTTTGAGTGTCTTAATTCTAGTAGTAATGTTGGAGTCATACTTTATTATGAGTAGTGTAAAGAATCGCTCAAGGATGAACAGGAACATAAGTATGGGGTAGTGATCTAGGGTATATTTATAAATCAAAGTGCTAGTTATTGGATGTACTTGTGTATATTTTTTTAGCTACATTTCATATATATATTAACTTAGGTGAGCTTAATTTGTCTAGATAAACTAATGGATATGATTAGTGTTTAAGGTCTAAATTGTTGCAGTGAAGGCACTTGATTTGGTGGAAATACCATTATTAAAGATGACTAAATGGTTTAGGATCAATGTCAAGATTAAAATGAGTTTAACAACATCTGCAATGCTTGGTACACGAAGCAAAGTGAACAGACTATACCATAGGGGAGAATTGGAATTTTAAGCACACAAGTGTGCCACGCTCCCTGTCCTCCGTGATAAGAGAGTGCAATGCCCTTGGATAAAATTTCAATTGCACAAAATAATTTTCTTGTACAATAAGACCTTATAACATCCACTGTCCTCTGTGATAAGGCATGGGGCTTTTTTCGGAAAAACATATCCTACACTATCAATAGAATACTTAGCTTCTATTCTAAACATTTTGGAAGGAGTAGATAGTGACAAAACTCATGAGATAGGCTCTAAATAGTTTTTTTCATCTTTACCTTATCTCTCCTTTAGTTTTTACTTATAAATTCCATTACTATGATTCTTTGTAATACCTTAAGTTTCTAAACACCCTCATTCAAGCATTTAGTCTACAGACATGAGTGTGTAATTATTGTTTGATTGTTGGTTTATATATTTATCAAATATGCAATTGTTCTTGCATTCTTGGTTAACTATTCTAAAGTGACATAAACTATAGGATAAATATAAGTCCCCAAAATGATTAGACAATAGGAGTGGATGGATAGAATAAAGAATGTAAAGAGTGTGGATTATATTTTTAAATATCAGATGGCACCATTGCCGGGGAATAATTTGATGTATTGAATTGGTTTGGTATTTTATCCTACTTGCTTGAATTCAAACTTGTAAATATTTGTTTTTAGTTTTCTTTTATTTATTGTGTTAGGTAGATTTTTATTTTAGTTTACTTATTGCTTTGGAATTGGGGAATGAATATGATCTTGGTGATTGGAAGTCTTATCTTGATGATCCATTTCTATATTATGATGGACCTTACTTTTGGCGAGATTGTAGATATGCTCCCCGAAGGGAGATGTGTGCACCATCTCCATCCTACCGGGAGTATGATTGTCCTTTATGTGGTAGTCAAGATGGACATTGGAGTGCTTGCCCAAATTCCCCCTCCCCCTATTCTGCTAACCTAAATTCTAGTTCTTCTTATAAGTTGGATAGGTTTTATTGTCAAGAAAACGAAGAACGAAGCACCGGGAAGATGGCATTGAAGCAATGTTTCAATTAATGCTGGATCCCCAGAAAGAAATATATGATATCGTATGTGATATGTGCCAAGGCATGAAGGAAATCATTCATGAGGAGATAGCTATAGAGGTCAATCATTCAAAGCATTCTTCTATATTATGTTTAGATGATATCTTGTTGGTAGAATCATTTAAAATAATGGAAGAGTTTGAAGATGAGGAGCAAGAACCCTATATTCATGTTGAGCTTGATGTTGAGCAACCCTCAGTGATTTCCCAACAAACTAAACCAAACATGATATATGATTCCACGATTGAGGACATGTTGCTATAGGCAAAAGAAGAAACAAAGAAAATCTCTAATAAAGACACTTGCCCAATTCAAAGTGAAGATGTCGAGAAGGTGAATAAAAGTGAATGTGTAGCAGATAGTGTAAATTTTGAAGAAGGATTGATTGGGCCTCATTAAAAGCACTTTTCTACATTATGTTTAGATGATATCTTGTCTGTGAAATCATTTAAAATAGTAGAAGAGTGTGAAGATAAGGAACAATAATCCTATATTCTCTATTTTACATCAGACAAGCAACATAAAAACACACCTCACTTTAAGGCCAAGTGGTTTACCATATTAAATGCATTACTCGACTTTTTAATTTTTGTACCACCCCTTTATGATCGAAGAAAGAAGATGGACTCTAAGTTGGGGGTGAAATTCATATCCTCGAGGTAGAGGAAAAAGCTGAGTTGGGTCGTGCCGCGATCTTAAATCAGGCACTGCTTGGGAGGTAAGCCAAGGTATTTTGTTATTTGTACTTGTATTATATGATTGACATCATTTATTTGCATATATGGTGCCACAGGTATGTTTCTAACTCTCTTGTTTTGGTTTGACGCATTAAGGACATTGCCTGATTTTAATTTAGGGTGGGGCTACTTGTGGGTGTTGATGTCTTTTTAGAGTTTTTGTTTTCATGCCCCTTTTCCCCAGAGTCTTGTTTCTCGTAGAGCTGGCATATTTAGGCGTATTGTGATTTGTTCTAAAATATTGTAGTTTACTACGAGAAATACAAGTACCTTAGGCAGTTAATATGTTTTTGTTGATTTTTGAACACCTCTCCAATGGTCTATTTTATAACTGTGTGATATGCATTTATGTGTGACCACTGTGCATCTTGTTATGGCATTAGCACTAGTGACATGATAATTATTGCTAAACAATTGCATGAACAAAATGGGTAGTACCTTGTGATGAACCTTTGTGCCGTGTGTGTGAGAGATACTACCTAGTTCCCATTGTGTGTTAAATCCAGAACTTGCCCGGTTGGTCTTACCTTGGTTGTAGGATAGTGGTTAGGAAAAGATCATGGGCCGTTGTTGATATTAGTCCACTTTTAGCCTAAATGACCTTCCATGTGTGAATAATATCCCTTGATCCTTATTTTGAGCCTGAATTCCTATTCCTTTTTATTATACCTATCACCTTCATATTTGTATCATAATAAACCTAGTTTGGCCTTGGTCCTCCTTGAATATTGTGCACTTTGACTTAGGCAAATAGCCTAAGTTGAGGGTGGCTACCATAAAGGTGCATATTTAAAATGAGTATGAAGAAAACTAGAATAAAAGAAAAGAATAAAAAACTGGGTTTGGTGTAAAAAGAATAAGAAAAGAAAAGTTGTGAAAAAAAAGAAATGATTGTTAAAAAGACCGCACCCATCCTAAATATATGTGATCAAGAAAAGCGAATAATAGAAAACGGTTAATAAGTGAGACCCCAGTAGATAGTGTAGTGTCAAGGAGGCTTAGTCACTTTAAAAATCATCGAGTATCATACCAGCCCCTAGCCGACATTACAAGCCAAAGAGAAGACCTATAGTGATCCTAGCAGACCTGTCTGAAAACCGCAGTGATAAAAATAAGGGCAAGACTATGGTATTTGGCATACATTTATTGGAACTTCATTCTCAAAGTGAGCATCTTTTGATTGTCCTCATGGTTACATATGTGATGTTTGATAAAAGTGAAGTGGGACTACTTTTTAGTGAGGGTACACTGGTTACGTTGCTAGTTGCTAACTTTTTTGGATAGTGCAATCTTGGCACATGCATGGTTGTTGTTGCTGAATTGATGTCATATCTTGATTCCTGTATGTCGCATTGTTGTTCTTCAATAATATACACTGTTTTTTTTAAATTAATTGACCTTGGAGATGGTGAAGACATTTTGAGATAATATAGATGATTGACTGCCAAATATACTTTGTATCCTCTTAGTTGTATTTTAGTTTCTTTAGGACAAGCAATTTTTTTAAGTTAAGGGTGTTGACGTGGGACCAGATGCTAATACATTTAAGGCTTTTAACTGAGAATAATTGCAAAATCTAAAGCAAATTTTGCCATTTTTGATTGTTTTATATTTGATTTTGCAGTGGAAGTCAAGAGGCAAGAGAACCAACAATGAAGGAAGTAAAAGTGTTGAAATCTGAAGAAAATAGAAGAGATGTGTGGCTGATGACATTCCTGATAAGTCATCAGCACTCTGATAGGTTATCAGCTTTATCGTTAGCCTTATATAGAGAATGGGATTTAGTTGGAAAAAGTGACGATGACATGTGATAATCCATAAGCCTTGTGATAAGCCATCAAAGCCGCCGTCAGCCTCAGACAGAACATGGGAGCTGAGGTGGAGAAGTGATGACATTGTCTGATATATCATCACAATTCTGATAAGCCATCACGCTTCATCGTCAGCCTAAGGTAGCAAATGTCAAAAGAGAAGAGGAGCTGATGACATCTTAGATAAGTCGTGAGACTCCTGATAAGGCGTAACAAAATGTCATCACCTATCCTGGAAATTACTGAACTTTGTGATTTTGTTTCCATAATTAGGATGAAGTATTTAAAGCATATATTAAGGTTTTCTAATTATAAGAGGAGGCTGAACATATCGGCTGGTAAGGGATTCTGAACCTATTTTGGAAGACATGTATTTTGTTTTTTCTCTCTAGTTTCTTGGCTTGAACAAAACAATTAACTTTGAAGATAATATCATCAATATTTTGGGATTTCTACTTTGATCTAATCTTAGAAACACTCGTTGCTATTCGTCTTGTTGTAATTTCATCTTTCAAATTATAAATTTCACTTGTTGTATCGATTATTACATTATGAGTGGCTAAATCCCTTTAACTTGAATTATGGGATGTATGGGTTAGGTCTTGGTAGGTTGCTAAGTGTTGAAGATTCTAATGATAATAGTACTCCTTGATAATTTTGAGGCTTTAATTATGGTCTATTGGTTTCAAACGATAGATAGCACCTGCTTTGATTTGCTTGAGATAAGAAATCAACTATAGCAGAAAGTGAATTATTGACAGGTCCTTGAAAGCTACCAACATTCCATTAAATAATTGAAACTATAACAGGGTTAATTAACCTGAGGTGAAGTTTGGTTAGTGAATATAATTTCCCTAAGTCCTGAGAGGATTAGCTAATTAAATGCTTAAGTAGGTCGAAAAATATTTAGGCATAACTTCGATAAAGACAATCTATTGTTTCTACCTATCGTTAGAATCTTGAATCACTATTAGCATCTATCAAGAACCAAAACCTATAATGAACATAATTCTTGTTTTCCATAAACTCTTGATTACAAAAACTAAAACTAAAGTGACCAACAATTATTTGCTAATCTCCAAAACCCCCATTTTATCTTTTAGTATCATCTGTTTGAATTCGAATTTTAGCAATAGTTTCAAATTAGTTTAATCGCCACTGACATTGTTCCCTGTGGGATTCGACCCCGACTCTAAAGTTGGTTAAATATATTGACAACGATCACTTACATTTTCACATGAGAGGTGTAGTTTGTGTGGTATCAAGGTTACATTACTAAGTTACGCTTTTTGATGAATCAAGTTGATCGAATAATGTGAGCCAAAATTTGATTTTTGAACATAAGGGACAAAGGACCAGAGAAAGACCTACTTTTATTGGGGTCTGAGATAGCCTTCTTGGCTTCTTCAAACCTAACATCAAAATTCTCAGGCCAAGTGTCGTTCATGAACAGAATGGCCTCATAGAACTTAGTGTCAAATACTTTCTTAAAAATAAAATCATAGAGAACAACACGAGTACCTAGTATTAGGTTTACTAATTCCCCACTGTCTAGGGACAGGTGAAGGTTATCATAGAACACATGAATGTGGTTTTCAAACACTTACAATCCACATAAGGGGAAAAGCATAGACAGATCTTAGGCCAGGAAAAAGGATTGACATTGCAATGGTACTTTCTTAGGTGATAGAGGTTGACGATTCATCTTGGTGCAATAGAGCGATTTTGAAAGGTGAGGAATCTCTCCTTATGATTACAAGTACAGAACTTGTGCAATTCATTTGGCCGAAAAGAATCAAGAGGAGAGGGCTAATATATTTGTGAGAAGGACACAGGGCTTGAAGAAGAATGCTTTTTAGAGATAGTTAACTAGAGTGAGCAAGTGGGGGATTCATCAGAGGATTCAAAGAGAAGTACGGGTTCAACATTGTTGGAAATATGGTCAGGATAAATTTGGTAGAGATAATCCATGGAGCCAGTTCAAGTCAAGGTAGAGGAGAATGGAGATAGATAGGTATAAAAGAAGTAAAGAGGAAAATAAAAGGATGAGAGATGATAGGGGATGGGGGGTAAAGTGAATGGTTGTGATGAGTGAGACGAAGTGGCAGTGAAATGTGTGAAAGTGGGAAGGCTGAGCGATGGTAATTATGGATATAGAGAAAAAATAGCGTGAAAGGATGGAAGGAAATGATGGCATTTAGATAAAGCAAAAATATATGATGGATTTTAAGTACAAAAAATAAAAGATTTTAATCACCAAAAAATTTATGAAATGATAACAGATCAGTAAAGAATATTATATCAAGTTTTTTCCCTTAATAACAAAATCTTTCCTGAAGTAAATGTTTTATAAAAATATTTGCAAGTTGATTTTCTGGGTCAACAAATTGAAGAGAAAAAATCACCATTTTCTATATGATCACAAAAACAATGATGCTTAATGTTTATGTGTTTAGCTCTAGAATGATGCATCTTATATATTGATAAGCTAATAACACTAGTATTATGTCACATAATGTGAACAGATTTAAAAGTTAAGTAAAAATCAATTAACTGATACTTAATCCATAAAATTTGAGTACCACAACTTCCAATGACTATGTGTTTAGCTTTAGTTGTGGACAGAGTAATTGTTTTTTGTTTCTTAGCATGCCATGAAATTAAGGCATCACAGAGAATTTTATACGTACCACTAGTGTTTTTTCTATCATTTTTATCACTGGCAAAGTCAGCGTCGTAATATCCAATTAAATTAAAATGAGAACAGTGTGGATATCATTGTCCAGTGTCTTAGGTTCCAATAAGATATCGTATGATTCTTTTGATGGAAGTCGGATGAGATTCTTTGGGGGGCGACTATAACCTTGAACACTTACATATGATTAATGTAATATTTGGTTGACTTGCGGTCAAGTAGGGTAGTGAGCCTATCATTCGCATATATGTCCTTTCATCCATATCTTTTCCAAATGAGTCTAAATTAACACTTGTGGATTTACTCTTTGCAGATCTATAGGCCTTTGATTTCTATCTGCCAAACTTTTTGATTAGTTTCTTTGTATATTTGGAGTAATATCCCATACTTTTTCCTAGCTTAAAAAGCTTTCTTTGAAATATGAATCCACTTTTGTACATGTGGGATTTTTAAGATTTTCACTTTTTATCATGTGGGAAATTGAAGTAGCTTTCTAACGATACCGATTTCATCTAAATTTGAAATCAGAGTGAAAAGTTATGGACGTTTTACCGACAACTGTCAGAATCACCCAGGTGCGACGGCCAAGTTGACGGACCGTTGATCTAGCGACAGACCTTTACCTTGACCATCGTAGCCAAAGCAGTAAGGCAACCTACTGGATTTGGTATGACGGACAGGTTGATAGGCCGTTGAACTTGAGATAGACCATCTCCCAATTTTTAGCTACGTAAGCAGTGAGTCCTTTTCCTGGTGCACGTGCAACGGTCGAAACAACTGACCATCAAGCTAACGATAGACCATCACACATCCCATTCAATTATTTTTAAGTCATTTTTAAAGGGGATTTTTGGTCTTTTACCACCGATTTATATACCTAGTAATATCCGACCAAGGCTAGAAAAATTCATTATTCTTCCACAACATCAAAAATTAGGGTTTTCTCCCTAACAGCAATCCTTAAGCAACAAAATCCAAATCTTCTTCAAGAACTAAGAGATTCAAATTCTTCAAGTTCGATAACTTCAAGAAACTCACTACCAGGTATGTATAGTGTTCATTCATGGACAATTTTCATCAATGAAGCCCAAGAATCTCTTTTTAATGTTCAAGTGTATGGATTTCTTTATGAATTTCGTGTTGGGTTAGATTTTGTTCATGTTGATAATGGCCAATTGAATTCTAATCCATGTTGGTTGATCAATTTTATGTGGAATTGATTAGTATAGGTGTTGATTCATGTGAACCTATGATTAAATCCTTCGATGATGAAATTAGAGTTGAATCGTGATGTTTAATTGTTGTATAATGTTGTCTACTTATACTATGCTTACCATGTGTTTGATTAAATGCATATGAGAAATAAAAGTGCCCAACTAGTATGATATTATGCAATCCTCATGTATGTACAAGTTTATGCATATCACATATTTTATGAAATACCTCAATAAATAAATTATGGATTGTGATGTTGGTCATGTATTCAAGAAAGTCATGATTTGTCAGTTTTTTTCCATCGATTCTTGGGACTCCTTGTACCCAATAATTTAGTTGCATGCCTATGTCAAGATCTCAAGATATTCTCAGTCAATTCATGTTCAGTAGAATTCAGTAAGACTCATGACTTAGGAAAATTCAGTAACTTCAGTAAATCTCAGTCAGTTATCATACCTCAGTAATATTCTGTCAGTTAATGGAACTCAGTTAACTCAATCCAGTCAATTCAGTTAATCATGTTCTGTGTCTATTCAGATGGGAGTAGAAATTAGCACCGAGTGAACCCAAGGATGGTAACTCACCTTTTATATGAGGGTATGATTCTTAGAAGCAATTACTACATTCTCGAACTAAGTAGGCAGCATAGGTTGAGACATCATATCATGCTATATAAGGGTAGATGAGGGGGCTTCACCTGTCATATGAGGGTTCCCACCGTTCTCACTAGAGTTACCTGATATACAAGGGTCACTCACATGTTCTCCTTACCAGTGGCACAATATAGACACCCTTCCAATCAGGGCACAGACTGGACCCCAATTCATGTATATTGTATTATTTGGGACATGTTGTTTAGATAACTATTTCCCACAGTTTTAGGATCAGTATTAGTAAAAGAACTCAAAGATTTCTTTAGGTCCAGGACTGTCAGATACAGTCAACTCAGAACAGTATGGAGCTCAGCTAGTTCCTTCATTTTCAGGACTGTCAGATACAGTCACTTATGTTACCAGTTATATCAGTCATCAGAACTTGGTTACCAGTCATGTTTATTATCAGTAAATTCATGCTATCATGATCTCAGTTATAGTTAGTATGTATTCATGCATGTATTCTCCTATTTATATTAGTCAGTTAGTTGGTATTGTTCATGATTATGAACCCGATGCATTCAGCCTACCTCACATATAGACTAATATATTCAGAGTACTGATGCATTTGTTCTATGGTGTCTCATACCATAGGTTCAGAGACACAAGTTCCAGAGCATCAGTAGATTCTAGTCTCAGCAGTCAGAGTTAGCAATGAGTCCTCATCTTTTGAGGACATGATCATTACTTTATTACATCAACAATTTATTTATTAGTTGGAGTTATTTGGGGACATTTCCCATTAACTTCTTATTAATTCCTTTTTCAGACAGTTCAGTCATTATTTAGAGGTTTTTCAGACTATAACATGTTTCACAAAGTTTATTTCAGTTGTTTTGGGTATTTCATACCCCACCCAGATGTTATATTGTTATTATATATTATATCTTAGTGTTGAACCTTATAGCTTTTTAGTTTATGTTTCCAAATTATACAGTATATTATGCAATATACAGGTACAGATATCAATCATGGGTTAGCTTATGGTCCTTCGGGGTCATGTGCACCATGTAGTATTCCATGTACCAGATTTAGGGCGTTACAAACTTGGTATCAGATCCTAAGGTTCAATAGAGTCCTAGGAAGTCTGAAAGCCGCATCGAGTAGAGTCTTGTACATGGGTGTGTTGCACGCCAAATTTCTAAGCAGAAGTCTATACGATGTTTTAGGAACAGTTTCCCTTCTTTCAGTATTCATGTCATTCCAATGAGCATAATCTCAACTTAATCTCTTATTCTAATCTATTTCTCCCTTTCTTCTACAGAACATACCTCCAAAAAGAAGAAATGAGAATCTGTCAGCCCCTCAGGCCGAAGAACCTTTGGGCGAAGATGTTTCTTATGCAGAGTTTAGAGCTCCATGCACTACTCTTGCTCAGTCAGTTACTACTCAATATGAATGACCAGTTGTTGTTTCGGCCAACCCAGTGGACAATTCAGCTGCAGCTAGGATTTGGGACTACACCTGAATGAATCATCCCTCCTTTCTCGGGTCTAAGTCAAATGAGGACCCAGAGAAATTCATCGATCAGGTTTAGAAGGTTACTGACATTATGGGGGTGTCAGCTGTTGAGAGTGCTAAGCTAGTTGTATATCAGTTATGGGATGTTCCTCACACATAATACAAGTATGGAAGTCAGAAAGACCAGATGATGTAGGTCCTATTGTGTAGGAGGAGTTGGTCACCACATTCATAGAAAGGTCCTTTCCCCTAGAGCTGAGAGAAGCTAAAGTGTTAGAATTTATAAACCTCAGGCAAGGAAACATGACAGTGAAAGAGTATTATCTTAAGTTTACTTAATTAGCTAGATATGCTCCTCATGTGGTTGCAGATAGCAGGGCTAAGATAAGTTTGTCTCTGGGGTGAATGATAGTGTGGTCAATAAGTGCAGGTCTATAATGTTGAATAGTGACATGACTTTAGCCAGGCTTATGACTCATGCACAACAAATAGAAGATCAAAAGATTAAGATGAAGGAGAAGAAGAATAAGAGAGAAAGGATAGGTAGTTTTAAATTTCATCAGCCCAAATCAGAAAGAGGAAACCATTCTTAGTTTCATCCTAAGTTATCAATTCTAGCTCTTTCTTTAGCTAGTGCTCCAGCTCCTAAGTTCAAAGATGGTAGAAAAGATAAAGCGCCAGGCTCTAAGTCTCAGGGCAGTGTTAGAAGTGTCGGCACCTATCCTCTTTGCCGGACTTATAGCAAGTACCATCAAGGTAATTATAGAGTTGGAATTGGTATTTGTTTTGGATGTGGCAAGCCAGGTCACAGAGTCAGAGACTATCCTCAGCCAGGTCCTCAGAGTTAGTAGAACCATTCCTCAACTCAATCTGATCACCCAAAACAACAAGGTGCTTCCTCCAGTACTACTAGTGCGTAAATCCCAAGTACAATTTATGCTCTCCATTCTTGACAAGACCAATAAAATTCTCTTTATATAGTTATTGGTACATTACAAATCTTTCATGTGCATGTATACGCTTTGCTAGATTCGGGAGCTTCTTTATCTTTTGCTACTCCCTATATAGCAGGTAATTTCAGAATCAATCCAAAAATTCTAGTAGAGCCCTTTTTAGTCTCTACCCCTGTGGATAAAACCACCATAGCCCAGTGGGTATATAGGGACTGCCCGATTATGATATTTCAGAAAGTCACTCTAGCAAACTTAATCAAATTAGAGATGACTGATTTTGATGTCATTCTCGACATATATTGGCTTCATTCCTTCTTTCCCATAGTCGATTGTAGAAATAGAATAGTCTAGTTCCAGTTTTCAAATAAACCCGTCCTTGAGTTGAAGGGTAGTACTTCAGCTTTCAGAGGTCAGCCTGTTTCCTACTTTTGGGCAGGGAAAATAATATCTAAGGGATGTGCTAGCATCTTGTTCGAGTTAAAGACACTAGTTTCGAAACTCCCAGTCTTGAATCAGTCCCAGTAGTAAGTGAATATTCAAATGTCTTTCCCAAAGATCTTCCAGGAATTCCTCCTGAAAGGGAAATAGACTTCGGCATTGATCTTTTTCCAGATAATCAGCCTATATCTATTCCACCATACAAAATGGCACCTACAGAATTTAGAGAATTAAAAGAGAAGTTGAAGAATCTCTTATATAAAGGATTCATCAGACCTAGTGTGTCCCGTGGGGTGCAACAATCTTATTCGAGCAAAAGAAAGACGTTTCTCTTAGGATGTGTATTGATTACCGTTATCTCAATAAAGTCATGATCAAGAACAAGTATCCTCTCCCTAGAATTGATGACTTGTTTGACAAACTTCAGGGTGCCAGCTATTTCTCTAAGATAGACCTCAGATCAGGCTACCATCGGCTCAGAATTAGAGAATATGACATTCCAAAAACAATCTTTCGTACTCGGTATGATCACTTTGAATTCCTAGTCATGTCCTTTGGTCTTACTAATACCCCAGCAGCTTTCATGGACTTGATGAACTATATGTTAAGAAGTATTTGGACATGTTTGTCATAGTCTTAATGGATGATATTCTTGTATATTCTTGCAGTGAGGTGATCATGTAGACCATCTCAAAATTGTACTTCAGACTCTCAGAGATCATTAGTTGTTCACCAAATTTAGTAGGTACGAGTTTTGGCTAAGGTAAGTAGCAATCCTTGGTCAAATAATTTTTGGTGATGGCATTAGAGTAGATCCTCAAAAGGCCAAAGCAATATGAAGCTGACCTCGCACTGTCTCTCCATCAAAAATCAGGAGTTTCTTAGTTTTGGCTGGCTATTATAGATGGTTTGTTGAGGTATTTTCTTCTATTACATCCCCTATTTCCAGATTCACATAGAAGAAAATCAAGTTTTAGTGGTCAGATACTTGCGAGAAAAGTTTTCAGAAGTTTAAGACCCGACTCACCTCAGCTCTAGTCCTAGCTTTTCCAGATGGCTTAGATGGGTTTGTAATGTATTGTGATGCATTTAGAGTAGGTTTTTGTTGTGTCATCATGCAGCATGGTAAGTTCATATCCTACACCTCCAGGCAGCTTAAACCCCATGAGAAGAATTATCCTACTCATGATCTTGAGTTAGCAGGCGTAGTATTTGCCTTGAAGATTTGGAGGCACTATTTATACGGTATTTATGTAGATATCTTCACAGATCATAAGAGCCTTCAGTATGTATTTTCTCAAAAAGATCTTAATATTCATCAAAGAATATGGTTAGAGCTCTTGAAAGATTATGACATGAGTTTCCTTTATCATCCAGGCAAGACAGACATTGTGGCCGATGCTCTCAGTAGACTGTCTATGGGTAGTGTTGCTCATGTTGAGGACAATAAGAAGAAGTTATCTCAGGAAATCCATTAGCTTTCCAGACTAGGTATTCTCTTAGTTGATTCAGAGAAGGATAACATATGGGTTTATAGTAGTTCAGAATTATCTCTAGTTTCTGAGGTGAAAGAAAAGCAAGATAGAGATCCCAGCCTTGTCAAGTTAAAAGAGTCAGTCAAGGATTAGAAAGTAGAGGTTTTCTCCCAAGGGGGAGATGGTCTTTTGCATTGTCAGGGTCGTCTGTGTGTTCTAGGTGTAGACGACTTAAGGTAGAGAATTCTTGCAAAAGCGCATAGTGCACACTACTCTATTCATCAAGGGGCCACAAAGATGTACCGCGATTTGCGGGAAATCTATTTGTGGAGTGGGATGAAGAGATATATTCCAGAGTTTGTGGCTAAGTGCTCTACATGTCAGCATGTTAAGATAGAGAATCAAAAGCCTAGTAGGTCCATGTAGGATTTTAGTAGTCCTACATAGAAGTGGGAAGTTGTGAACATGGACTTTATAATGGGTTTGCCTCATACCCATCATCAGCATCATTTAGTTTGGGTCATTGTAGATAGAATGACCAAATTAGCTCATTTTCTTCCAGTCCATACCTCTCATTCAGCCAAGGATTATGCCAAAATCTACATCAGATAATGGTCAGATTGCACGGTGTTCTACTATCTATTATTTCAAACAGAGGTACTCAGTTCACCTCTTATTTCTGAAAAGCATTCCAAAAGGGTCTTGGTGCCCAAATTCATCTCAGTACAGCCTTTCATCCTCAGACAGATGGTAAAGGATAAAGGACCATTCATACCCTAGAAGATATGCTAAATGCATGTGTAATTGATTTCAAGGGTAGTTGAGATTACCACTTGACTTTGATTGAGTTTGCATACAACAATAGTATTTTGATGGCTCCATTCGAAGCTCTCTATGGTAGGAGATGTAGATCTCCAGTTTGTTAGTTCGAAGTTAGTGAGGCCTCATTGATTGGACCTGACTTAGTATTCTATGCCTTAGAAATGTCTAGTTGATCAAAGAAAGACTTCGGGCTTCCTAGAGCCGACAGAAGTCTTATGCAGATGCTCATAAAAAAAATCTCTAGTTCGATATTAGTGACTATGTCTATCTAAAGATATATCCCATGAAGGGAGTAAAGAGGTTCGGCAAGAAAGGAAAGCTCAGTCCCTGATATGTCGGTCCCTTCAAATTTCTCAGTTGTTAAGGCAAGGTAGCTTATGAGCTCGAATTGCCTTGAGACCAAGCCTCAGTTCATCCACTCTTCCATGTCTCTTTGCTCAAGAACTGCATAGGTGACCCAGTAGTTGTAGTCCCTATTCAGAGCATAGATGTTCAGAACATCCTCTCTTATGAAGAGATTCTAGTCGAAATTCTAAACTGTCAGACTCGTAGACTGACGAACAAAGAAGTCCCTTTAGTCAAAGTTCTTTGGCAAAATCAGTCCGTTGAGGGAGCTACTTGGGAAGCAGAAGAAGATATGAAATGAAGTATCCTCACCTCTTCTCCTCCAACTCTTATCAAGATCAAGGTAATAGCTCTCCTTAAGCTTTTCAGTTTCATGTTCAGACTTTAGCTACAAGCTTGGTATACAGTTCATGTTCCAGATTTCATCACAAATTTGGTATTAAATACCATTGCATATTCAATCATGCATTCAAGTATTAGTTTATTTATATAATCATGCAACATACATGCATTCTCATTGTGAGAAACATGGTTCACCAGAACTCTCAGCCATGCATTCATGAATCAGCTACATAGGCATCAGATATGCATGCTCAGTATGATATATTTAGTTATCAGTCATGTCAGTCATGAAATCATGTTTTAGTCATTCATGTTCAGTATGTACATCAGTTTATATTCTCCCCTAATTCTCATTCTCATTCGAGGATGAATGTTCACAAAGAGGAGATATTGTAATACCCCATAATTTTTCCTAGCTTGAAATTATCCCAAGAAAGTTAAAAACTTTCTTTGAAAGATGAATCCACTTTTGTAAAGATCGAATTTTTATAATTTTCACTTTTTATCATGTGGTAAATTGAATTATCTTTCCAACTATACCAATTTCATCAAAATCCGATATCGGAGTTAAAAGTTATGGATGTTTTACCAAGAGCTATCAGAATTGCCCGGGTGCGACGGCCAGGTTGATGGACCGTCGATCTAGCGATGGACCGTCGCCTTTACCGTCGCAGCCAAGGTAGTGAGGCAACCTTCTGGATAAGGTGCGACAGATAGGTTGACAGACCATCGAACTTGCGATGGACCATTGCCCAAGCCAACGCTACTTAGGAAGCGAGTCCTTTTCCTGATCCACATGCGAAGGTCAAAATGACTGACCATTGAGCCAGTGATAGACCGTCGCACCCATCGTCGTACATCCTATTCAATTATTTTTAAGTTATTTTTAAAGGGGCCTTTTGGTCTTTTACCACCTATTTAAATTCCTAGTAATATTCGACCAAGGCTCCAAAAATTCATTATTCTTCCACAACATCAAAAATTAGGGTTTTCTTCCTATGAGCAATCCTTAAGCAACAAAATCCAAATCTTCTTCATGAACTAAGAGATTCAAATTCTTCAAGCTCAAGAACTTCAAGAAACTCACTACCAGGTATGCATAGTGTTCGTTCATGGACTTATTTCGTCCATGAAGCTCAAGAATCTCTTTTCAAAGTTCAAGTGTATGGATTCTTTATGAATTTCATGTTGGGTTTGCTTTTTTTCATATTGATAATGACCAATTAAATTATAATCCATATTGGGTGATCAATTTTATGTGGAATTGATTAGTATAGGTGTAGAGTCATGTGAACCTACGATTAAACCCTTGGATGATGAAATTAGAGTTGAATCGTGATGTTTAACTGTGGTATAATGTTGTCTACATATAATATGCTTACTATGTGTTTGATTAAATTCCTATGTGAAGGAAAAGTGCCCAACTAGTATGATATTATGCAATCCTCATGTATGTACAAGTTTATGCATATCACATGTTTGATGAAATGCCTCAATAAATGAATTATGGACTATGATATTGGTGGTTTATTCAAGAAAGTCATTCTTTGTCAGTTTGTTTCCATCGAGACCTGGTGGTACTTATACCTGACAATTTAGTTGTATGCCTAAAGCCTATGTCATGTTCTCAATATACTCTCTGTCAAGCCATGTTCAGTAGAATTCAGTTAGCAATTCAATGAGTCTCATGACTTAGGAAAACTCAGTAACTTTAGTAAATCTCAGTCAGTTATCATACCTCAATAAGATTCTATCAATCAACGGAACTCAATTAAATTAGTCATATCAGTTCAGTTAATCATGTTCATTATCTATTAAAATGGGAGTATAAATTATCAGCAAGTGAACCTAAGAATGGGAACACACCTGTTATATAAGGGTGTAATTCTTAGAAGCAATCCTTGCATTCCAGAACTATGTAGCCAGCATAGGTGGAGACATCATAGCTTGCTATATGAGGGTAGATAAGGTGGCTTAACCTGTTATATGAGGGTTCCCACCATTCTTACTAGAGATACCTGTTATATGAGGGTCACTCACAGATTGTTCTTACCAGATGCACAGTACTGACACCCTTCCAATCAGGGCATATTTGGGGATGTTGGTTAAATAAATACTCCCTACAGTTTTAGTATTAGTATCAGTAAAAGAACTCAGCTAGTTCTTCAGGTTTAGGACTATCAGATATAGTCAACTCAGAACAGTACAGAGCTCAGCTAGTTCCATCAAATTTTGGACTTTCAGATACAGTCACTCATGCTACCAATTATATCATATAACTCCCTAATTTTTTGTAACTGGAATACCACATGGTTCTCATAATCATGAAGGACCACTAGCTAACCCTCTTCTGATATCTGTACCTGTTCACTGCATAATATAATAAAATACATGCAGAAAATTAGTGGAAACTTACCATAAGGTTCAAACTATCTAAAATACATAATTCTACAAACTGAATACATATACAACTCTCCAAAAAACCTCTAACTGTCTGAACTGTGGTGTTGATGGGACATATCCCTATCTAACTACCTCTAATAAAATAAATTGGATATAATACTATACTAAAATAATAATCGTCCTCGAAAGATGAGGACTCTCTAATACTTCTACTACTGCTGACTGAATCTGGACTGCTACGGGTACTCTAGATCGTGCCTCTGAACCTATGGTGTCAAATAAAATAACAACACCATAGCACAAATGCATCAGTATGTTGGAATGTACTGAGTATGAAAATGAAGTAAGGCTAAATTCAAGGGTTTATGCATGAAAAATTACTTAATTGAATGATATTCCAGAGCTGGATTAACACATATAGAGAATCTGTAACTACTGAACTTACTGCACATACTGACTCTAAGAATACTTGGACTAAATCTGATAACTGATACTAGATATACTATCAAGCTAAACTTTCTAAACATACTGAGATTCTGAGTATCTGGAGCTACGAAACTAATACCTGAGTTCAGTAACTTTTGAATACTATATAACCGAGTCAACTAATATCAACAACTGAGTCTAAGCCTGCTAGTATCAATTGGCTAAATCTGAGATCAAACCTATCTAGTGGATGATCTCTAAGTCTTCTATAATGATGAGGAATAATTAAATCTGAATTTGAGATCAACTCTATCTAATGAGTGATCTCTGAATCTTCTGATAATGAGAATACTTAACTGAATCTGACTTAGATCAAGCCTATCTAATAGGAGATCTCTCTAATTACTGATGCTGAATAACTTTATGTGAGACCATGCCTATCTAGTGGGTGGTCCACGAATCACTGGAACTATCTGAGTTCCTTACTGAGATAGATGACTGTATCTGACAGTCCTAATTTTAGAGTTCTACCCTGTAGACTGATAATGAAACTGCAACTGTGGGAGTTCTTACTTAACTGACATGCCCTGAGCCAGAACTAGTGGGGTCCAACCTGTAACCCCAGCTGGAAGGGTGTTAATATCATGCCATGAATACAGACCTCTCTGGTAAAGCCTATCTGACGGATCACCCTCTTAGGAAGTCAAGCCTAAGGTAGTATAATAGTCAAGCCTCTCTGACGGATGACAAGCCTTTTTCAGATGAGTGACTCCTACATCCTACGTTGTCTACACAGTTCTGGAGTTCAAGGATTGCTCCAAATGACTCTGCCTCTCTGACGGGGAGCCGCCATCCCTGCACTCGTTCAGTGCTAGCTCCTACTCCCAACTGAAAGACTCTGAACTGAATCTTAGAACTTGTACTTCAACTAAACTAAATCTGTTACTGAATTGCTTACTTGACTAAGGTGGCTGAGTTTACCTGATTTCATTATCTGATGGAATATTTCAGAATTCAACTTTATGTCTGAATGAAGCTGAGTTCTGTAACTTAAAGGGGATTTACTAGAATCTGAACTGAATACTGAGTACTGAGCTTGATTAAACAGAACACTGAGATTTACTGAGTTTTCTTACTATTCAGTCATTGACTGAGTTCGATTGATAATGGCACAACTGAGATTATCTTGAGACTGACTTGTCTCTAGGCACACAGCTATATTTTTCGAGTACAAGTTCCCCTATGACTCGATGGAAGGAAACTGATAGGACTCGACTCTTTGAATTCATGACCAACATCCATATCATAGTAATAGATTCACTATATACTCAATAAAACATTACTTTAAGCACTTGGAAATAATAACATGTATTTTTATAGGAAATGCAAGCCAACACTTCATAACTCATTCTGCAAGATCTTGCAATAAACACATGACATGCGTTGAAGGTACATAATAAAGGATTTCATGCTAACATGTTACCATCCATTGACTAAAGCTTTTTAACAAACACTTGGCATGCTTAGCTTATACCAAACTTGGGGATTTCTAGTCAACATTGTCATAATGACCCAATTTTCTTCATACAAGCATTTTATCAAACATGTAGGGAGCATGACTTAGTTAGTCAACAATTACTACTTATAAATATCATGACTCCGTCAACCAATTCGTCATACAAGGATTTCAACATGGTATGATCATGATTCAACACACATGGAAAAACATGATTATTTCAAACGTCCGTCAACATATAACAACATCACACTTCAATCTTCTTGGCCTTACAAAAATTCATTACATAAATTAACATGATTAGATAATTAAACATGCTCCTTGAAGAGGCTTTATTATGAACACTACAAGATCAACACATACTAGGGTCAAAGCTTGAGTGTTTATCATCAAATCATGAATTTCATTTCAACCGCATCAAGAACTTCAATTTCAAACCACATAAATCATAAAAATTCATAAAAATATCATCTATGAATTTTTAAAAAGGATTTTTGAGTTTCTTAGGTTAAAGGAACCCAAGAATCAACATTTGCATACCTTAATCTTTGAAATTTGATGAATTCTAATGTTTGAGACTCTATTATCTCTTGTAATAAATGATTCTCGAAGCCCACATAATGAGGAACTTGATTCTTGAAGAAATCTTGAAGATATATGGATGATTTTTGGAAGATTAATGTTTATGAATTGAAATCCTAGATATTTTTATAAGAGAATTGGAAGAGAAAATGATGAAATTAGGGTTTGGATGAGACTTTTCATTTTTATAGAGGCCTCCAAAAGATGGAAAAAGATAAATATACCCATGCAAAAACATCCCTTAATTACTGAAAAAAATAGCTGACGACATTTGTGACATGTCGACAAGCTGGTGATAAATCATCTCGAAATGTCATCACAAAAGGTAAAATCTTGATATTCTAGTTAATGTTGACGACATTGGTGATAAGTTGTCACGGGTGTGACAACTTATCATAAAATGTTGTCACTAGGGATGGAAATCTACCCAAGTCTGAAGACATTGGTGATAAGTCATCACGTTTGTGATGGCTTATCAGGAATGTCGTCACTCAGTTTCCCAGCCTGACATGCTAGAGTAAAATGGGAATAACTCCTTGGTCTGATATTGGATTTTGAAAAAATTGGTAGAGTTGGAAAGATAATCCAAAGAGATTTCATTTGATATATAGTAGGTCCTCAATTCGATATATACAATGAGTTATGGTCGATTGAATTTGACCCAACTTTTGACACTCACTAAATATTAAACGATGGGAACGCTTTCAACTTGTCCTTGAGTTATGGGACCTCTATGGTCTTAATTCCTGCTAAAATAGATTCTCACACTACATAATTGGTTAACACACTAAATTTACAAAGGATTTAAGGCTTTTGGAACATTTACGCATATGAATGACGGAGTTCCATTCTAGTCCAAAATGTGAGGTGTTATATATAAGTTATCAGAACTCAGTTGCCAGTCGTGTTAGTTATCAGTAAATGCATGTTGTCACGATCTCAGTTATAGTTACTATGTATTCACGCATGCCTTCTCACATTCATATTAGTCATTTAGTCAGTATTGTTCATACATATGAACCCCATGCATTCAGCCTACCTCACATGCATATAAGTACATTTAAAGTACTGGCGTATTTGCGCTATGGTGTCTTATACCAGAGGTTCTGAGACACAAGCTCCAGAGCATCAGTAGATTCCAGTATCAACAGTCAGAGTTAGCAGTGAGTCCTCATCTTTCGAGGACATGATCATTACTTTCATACCTCATTAATTTATTTATTAGTTGGTGTTAGTTGGGCAGGTGTCCCATCAACTCCTTATTCAGATAGTTCAGTCATGATTTAGAGGCTTTTCAAACTATAGAATGTTTCAGACAATTTATTTCAGTTGTTTTGGGTATTTCATACCCCACCCAGATGTTATATTTTTATCAAATATTATATCCCAGTGTTGAACCGTATGGCCTTTCAGTTCATGTTTACACATTATACAATATTTTATGTAGTATATAGGTATAGATATCAGTCATGGGTTAGCTTATGTTCCTTCAGGGTCATGAGCACCGTGTAGCATTTTAGGTACTAGATTTGGGGAGTTACATTTGTCTTGACTAATGAATATACCTTTGGTTGTTTTCTTGATTTGTAGTCCCAATAAAACGATTCATTCTCTCATCAGAATTATTTTCAAATTTTCTTTCACCAAATTAGCAAAATTCTCACATAGGGAGATGTTAGGACTGCCAAAACTATTAATATCCTTATAAATTTGCACAGTATAAATATTTAAGTCAGGGTTTTGTATAAATAGTGTTGTACCAATTTTACCTCTTTTTAAGTTATAATTTAACATAAAGTTATTCAACCTCTCATACTAAGCCTTTGGAACTTGTTTGAGACCATAGAGTGCTCTTCAAATTTGAAAACATGATTTGGATAAGATGGGTTTTCAAAACCAGTGTTTTTCTTTTACAAAGACTCCTTAATGAACGAATCCATTTAAACATACACTTTTGACGTCCATTTGCTATAACTTAAAATATTTATAAGTATAAGAAGCTTATATGATGCAAATTAATTCTAACCTTGCTACCGGAGCAAGGGAATCATCATAGTCAATAACTTCTTGCTTGTAGCATCCTTGAGCTATTATTCGAGACTTAATTATGATCATTTTACCTTTTTCATTCAGTTTGTTTCCTTAGACCCATTTGGTTGCAATTATTGAGCAGTTCTTGGGTCTTTTAAGTAGAGTCCACACTTAACTTTGTTTGAATTGGTTCAATTCTTCCTTCATGTCCTCAACCCAGAATTCATATTTGAGGGCCTCATCGATAATGTTTTGTTTGATTAAGATACAATAGTAACAGATGCTTTCTTTATCAAAAAGGTTCTTGTTTGCATCCTATCATTTTGATTTCCAATGATAAACTTATTTGGATAGCTAGCATTGTGCTTCTATTCTCTTGGAACACATGGTTTGACTACTTTCTCTATAGGAATCAACTCTAGAGGAAGTGTAGTCGACTAGTCTTGTGAAAGATTGGGAGTTTTGTTTTCTTTGGCTTCGGATTAGAAATTACACACCTATTCTTCATCAATACTTAAACTCGTAGGAGGGTGACACTTCATTAAATAAAATATTCATAGATTCTAAATGTATAAGCTTCTTTTATTATAAGCCTCTTAAGCACGACTGGTAGAAGAATACCTAGGAAAATACCTCATGACTTCGTGGATTGAAATACTTCAATAAGTTCATATGAGGAGCTGAGTTTTACTAAGCTGACTCTGATGAAATTTCCTCTAGTGTTATCTCCAAATCTAACTATCATCTTTCTATTTTCTTTAGATGATAAATATATTATTTGATTTTCGTCATATGTCTGGAACATCCATTATCGATGACCCACATTCCTTTTTTAAATATTTTGTGGGCATGTTCCTATAAAGCAAGAAAATTAATTTTATTTAGGTACCAAAGTGGTCTTGGGTCATTGCGGGTTTGATGTGCTCCCTCTAGGCTTTAAAACCCACATACTTTTAGTCTTATGCCTACAATTGCAAGATTTTTATGCATTCTATCCACAGATAAAATAGAAAGATCCTCGACAGGAGAAAGAGGTCTTGGCTTATTTAAATGATTCTAATAAGGAACTTGAGTTTATTTTTAAAGAGTTCAATCTCACAAAATTATAACTTGGTGATTTTATAATGCAATTCAGTTATATTTTTACATTATCAAGCCCTTCTTGAATTAAATCAATTTCAATTTAACATGATTTGATTTCTCCTTTACAGTTTCTTTATTCCTTTATGAGACCTTATTTAAGTCGAGCTTCCCAAATTCTATTCTCTTAGGAGATTTTATTATATTCATCTATAACTTTTTAAAGTGCGACAATTATCATATCTAAATTATATTAAAGCATATTACAATTATGATAGTCATGTGGTCTTCCCTTGGAAGATTCACATTTTTCCATGAATCACATGTTGGTTGCTTCTATTTTGTCTTAATTACTCCAAGATCCAAAATTTTGATTCATTCTTGATGGTCTTCTTCTTAGTTCTAGACTATTTTTCTTGAAGAGTCCAAACCTTACACACTGATAAAAGCGATCACCATTTATAGTTGAATCATTTCTTTTGCTCCTTAGGATCTTTGTTGTCTTTGTCTCATGATTTTCTTTACTCCATTATTTATGAGAGTCATTCCTTTGTTATTGGCTTCTTGTAGAAAGTCCTCTTCTTCAGTTGGGGCGGTATTAAAGGCTACTGGTTTCTTATTTTCCTCCTTGTGGTACTTGTTGATATAATTTTGTTAATAGGCAATGATATTACCTCATAGATCGTCAGTCATGTTGTAAAGATCAGAATGCCAGCCTTAGTTTCCAAAACTTTTGGGAGACTTCTGACCAGCTTTTGGACTTGCATGGTATTTTGATAAATTATTCCAAATGATTTTAGCTCGCAAAAGATTTTTCTAAATCGGAAAACATTGTTTCAATGATCTCATTTTTTCATTTTGAACAACTCATATTCATTGACTAGGGTAGCTATATTTGACTTTTTTGTCTTTTGTGGTTCCTTCATCGGTTACCTCAAATTTTTCCCACATTTGTTTTGTAGTCTCGCAGGCTTATATCTTACCGTATTCTTCTCTACCAACAGCACAAAGAAGTAAAACTTATAGCTTGTGCATTAGTTTGGATTACCCCTTGTTGTTATTTGGTGACCTCAAAGCTTTCAAGATCTTCTATGTCGGTACTACTCAATTCTTTGCCTTTATCATTTTGCTTCTCCATGAGTCCAGGAATTGGCTTTAGTCCTTTTTTAATGATGACCTTGGCTTGGAAGTCATTTGGTTAGACAAAGATTTTGAATTTGTTCTTCAAATATGAGTAGTGTTGTCCATTAAAGTATGGTGGTCTTTTAATGGAATGACCATCTTGAAGAAGAGAACTAAAATTTTGATTTTTTGACATTTGATCTTTGCTCACGTGTGGTTAAGAAAAACTGTTGGTGCGGCTTTCTCTAAATCCGATTGAAATTCAAGAGGTTGTGTGAATTGAAAATATTCTATGAGTCGACTATTAAACCGTCAAAGTCAACTCGCCCACAGATTAACACATTTCAAAAAAAATAGATCAGATTTAAATAAATGGATATGTAAATAAATTAACGTAAATAAAAACACACAGATTTATCCTTGTTCAGAACACCAATGTGGTGTCTACTTCTAGTCCCCTTGGGTTTCAACATTTTCTTAGATTTTTCAAAGTTGGGATAGAGTATAATTATGAGAAATAAGTTTCTAAGACTTACTTTGTTCTTCAAATCTCGTGACACAGCTTCAATTTTTATTACAAAGTTGACTCGATCCTATTCTTTATATAACTATTGTAATCTAAGAAGTACAAATATTTGTAAGACTAAGATTGAGGCAAATTTTGATTCTTCTTTGAAGTTGCATGAGTGGTTAAGCCTTTTGTCTTTTCCTTTATAGTCTTTAACTTCTTCGGCCTTTGATCATTGTTAGTAAACCCAAGAGATTTCTTCTCAATAAAGGATTTTAATTCATTCCTTGATTGAGGGATGGAACCATAAAGTATGTTCATACAAGATATGTCCATACAAGGTACAACTTCCACAGTAATACTTGTCCATATCTGATATGACCATGTAGAGGGTGAAAGAAGAACAATGGATGAACTCCCACAAACCTTAAACTCTTAATCTTGAAAGAGAAATACCAACCTTGATGTTTTCTTGAGGTTCTTGGATTTGGGAACTTGAATTCCTGGTTTTCCTTGGAGATTAAGTAATTGAATTGATGATTTTGGGAGATGAATAAGGTTTCTTTGAGAGGAAAATTTAATAAGAGGGGAAAATAATGCCCTAAATGGTGATATCTATCATGATATGCCGACTTGAATTAAGGAGAAAAGACCCAATTACCCCTCAGGCAATCAAATTTGTAACTCGACTACTTTTTGGATGATCAACATAACACGGTATGATTTCCATCACCATTAGATCCGCGACACGGCACTATCACACTGAGATTCTAGAATTGTGATCCAAACATGACACAATCCTCATTCAAAAAACCTGACACTCCCCCAAGACATTCTCCTTACACCCCTGAACATGTATTAACTCAAAAAACAAATATCTCAGGGTCGGGAAGACATATTTAAAATCCTCAAATTTAAGAGGCCTTAAAAGGATTAAGTCCCCAACACTTAGTAAAATTTTTAGGATTTAAGCCTCTTATGATGTACCTAGGAGCCGAACTGAGCTAAGAATAATACAGGGTATTACAATATGTCCCCTCTGGGAATATTCATCCTCGAATGCAATTGGTTAGATTGAGCGTACTGTTCTGAGGTAACTGAGATTATGTACTGAACATGCATGATTGGGAGCATGATTGCATTGCTGATTCCGAAACATGACACATGAACTAAATATCATGAACTGAGCTTACTCCTTTAATATATGTAATGATATGACAATTATTATAAGGCTGGGATAGAAATGAGAGAGTTAACTTATGAGGAACCATTACTTTAGGCTAGATTTTATTTCCTACTAAAAAGATAAGAGGTTTTGGACATGAAAACTCAGGGTATTACAATATCTCCCCCTTGGGATCGTTCATCCCCTAAATTATATAAACTTTGTTGAAATGTTAAGGAATGACTAAGATGATGCATGGGACACTTATGAACTCAATCATTACTAAATATCAGAATCTGAAAAATAATTCATGAACTGAACTGAACTCATAAATACCTGTTGTGACAATTTTAAAATATGTGAATCCATTTGTATTATTTGGTCAACTTATGATGTTGGATAACCAACATGATATAATTTTCTAATATAGACATCCTTTATGGTTAAGACTAATTTAGACTAGAAGTAAGGACCTAACTGAACTTACAACTTGCATGATTGTTGATAAGTTACCTCATGGAATATTCATATTCAGGAAACTTCAGATAGTAAGACTAGATAGAAAGATAGAGAATCATAGGAACTTGTGTGTCTGACTACTAAACTAAATTGTTGGTTATACCGACTGAATTATACTGAAAGCATTTACTCAATTATTCATTCCACTTCAAAAATGCACTTTACTTGAGGATACTTAAAATCTTCACATAGGCAATAATAAGTCTATCTACTAAAGTCTGAGCTGAACTGAATTCTCTCACTATGTTAAAGCATACTCAAATCTATAGATTGTTACCCATCACACCATAATACTAGTTCGAATCATGAATTAAATACACCCTACGCTTTCACAACTCCTTATCTCATGAATAATTCTTATTACCACTTCACTAACCATATTCAACCCCTACTAGACATTCATTGATGCCCAATGCGTTCTTCTACATATATGTATATATATTTATAAACATGAAATTCAAGACTATCATGATAACCACATCTGCACTTCTAAATAAACAACCATAAAAGCATCTTTCTCATCTCCTCAAAAACACTATCAACAATAACTTCTTTGCACTACCCCAAGAAAACAAACACAAAATTGTGACTAACCATGACATATAACAAAAATTTGGCCTCAATCTTACATCACACTTACAACCTTAGCTAAAACAAGCATACAACAATCTTTTATCAAGAAGAAACATTTACTCTCTCCCATCAAAATAATTGTTTATCATCACTATCTTGACCTAAAGAATGGTCACTGAAAGGTTAGAACAAGAAGACTTAAAGAATGGAGGAATACTATTCATAACTTGGACACTTAACTGAAGCTTGATGAATAGAGTATCCATGACATGGATTCATTATAAAGATCAAAACTGAGGATATACATGACATGCTCTGAATTTCACTGATCATTAGGAGTGAAGCATGAGTACCTGGAATTGAACATACTATAAATCATAAGTACACAAGTCATCAGTTGCATGATATGAGTTTGGAGTTCATTAATTCATGCAAAATGATTCAACTGCTGAGTGAATTGGAACTCCTCATACTCGGAACTGGAAGCATGCATGATTCTATGAAAATAGCATGAATATGAGCTATGTTCATAGAACTAAAATATAAGGCATGTGTACATATTATGATGACTGAAGTACAAACTTTGCACTAATATGAGTGCACCATTCTCCCTTACTGCTATTCTAAACATGCTGGCATCACTAATAGAATATGAGAGCCTAGCCTTATTACTTGTTCTATCATCTCCTCCCTCCTCTTCCCCCTCTTTAGCTTTAAGCCATTATTATAAGTCTACGGGACCCTTTAAGTAAGTCTAAATTGAATTGACATTACGTAGATTCTAGGGTAATACACAAATGATAAACTCACCCTGAAAGACTATACCTGAAAATATAAGGTCCACTGCTAGTACTTCCTTCTTAGATACAAATCCTATCTTTCTATAGCCTCAATGGTCATCATATAATAACTCAAACATTGATTAACTTAGAATTTTCATAAGTAACACCAGACACTGAGTTCACACTATCAAGAATTTCATCTCTTCCTTCTATTTGCTCAATTTTCAAAGATTCAAACATAGCTTCTAACACTTAACATGGATATCCCCAAACCTTAAATGAACCATACTAACTTGCTTCATATCCTACTAACATCACATTTAAACCATGAAAATTACCATTACACCAACATGCCAAACATCAACAACATATTATTGAATTAATAAACTTAAATTCTTGCATACACTATTTAAAGCCTACTGATTCACCCTTCATACAACTCGTTCCATGAATACCTAATCTGCTAAATCTAAAAAATCACCCACTTTATTATTGTTAAACTTCTAAGTTCATGCTTCTAACTCTTGGTCATATTCTTTCATAGGATTCTGAGAAGGGATTTAAAAGAACATCTGACTTTGACTCAATGCATGATTTTTCATGAACAAAAAAGTGAATTCTTTCAACGTGTAGAACATAATGGCACTGATGGGATACTTTTGAGCCTGCATGCAATCCCATAACTATCTGTGAAGCGCTTTATGAAAATACTACATCTGTAAGAATTAAAGCTAGCTATTTCTAGTGCCTTAAGAATAAGGCAGAGATGTCATGAATGGATTAACGTAAGAATCTGCATAAGTTACTTATAGAAAATTTCTACTACATGATCTAAGACATGAAAGAAGGGAAACATTTCTTAAAATCCCTATAGCCTCTCAAAGAAAAGGACACACAAATTCGTACAGTTCCACAAGAATCGACTAGACACGGGTTCATAGACACCCTAGGAAACTTGAACTCAATACACTGATACCAAGTTTATAATGACCCCAGACTACCCTCTAGTTGTAACACAGTGCTTGGAACCACAAGTGATCTCAAATTAACCCATGAACTGGCATACTATTGAGCAATTGATTTATCATATATAAAATAGCTGGTTTTGCTGTGTGGAAATATAATCATGACAAAATCTAGGAAAAATATAATACTGATACAATTTACAATCTGATAAAAAATGAAATTACATGACTAACTCTGACTGACATCTATGAATTCTCTACTATATTGTGTATATATAGCTGGGACATACGTCCAACTACCACTATTAAATACATATGAATAATAATAGAGTACATGAATAAAAACTTTCTGAAGTCCCCAAAATAGAAGAACTCATCACCTACTGGCTAGATACTGCAACTGTCTAATCATGATGTTTTAGCTACAATTGGTACCTACATTATGAAATAATGTCACCACAAAGACGTATATGTGGATCACTACTTCTGGAATGTACTAAGAGGGAGTGAATGCAATAAGTACAATTGACTTCATACGTAATCATAAAACATGCAAACCTAGTGTAAGTAGACTTATCAGGAGACTAAAATCAACTAAAAAATAAAGTAGCTTAAATCATGAGTAACAAACATAATCTGATAAGTTAGTGAATCACTATACTTAGTTTCTTAAAATTTTAATTTTGTAGAATAAGTAGAACTCAAGATGGGAAACAGTAAAACATGGATACAATAAGAATACTACTCTTACACTATGCAATGAAAACTGAAATAACTGGAGGATCTGAATATACAAATGTATTGAGCACAAATGCATAAACATACAAAACCAAACATAGCATATACTAAGTTGATCTGATTCACTGACTAACTGATAATTATAATATTAATCCTATAAAACTATACTAAGCTTATTCTGAATTCCCAGACTAAAACTATGGGGTACTGTACATATGAGGTAAGTACTAACTAAACAACATGAGATAACAAATGATAAATACATGAAAACTATAATATCTGATAATGCAAGACCAAGAATATATGCATTTCTCAAATAATCCATATACTAAAATACTAAAATTTGTATAATTAAATAACTATAAATTTGTATACTTTGGTCAAGAAAACTTTAACTAGATTATAGACTGAATAGAACACTAAGACCATGGGAGGTATCACCTAACTGACATGCCCCAATCTGAGATAATCGGGTTCCAACATGTAACCCTAGTTGGAAGGGTGTTAGTACCGTGCCATGAGTACAAACACCAGCTATGTGGATGCACTAAACTGGGGTCCCAAAGGACTAAGGAGTCGGTCCTAAAGTAGCAGTGACCCTTAAGAGAGTGTTAGTCCTAAAATGGCGGGTGACATCACATAATCCTATGCTGTCTACGTAGTTCTAGAACATAGGAACTACTACTAAGAACCATGTTGAAACTGATTGGTGAGCCCTCATCCCTAGGTTTTCTTAGTGTTAAATCCTACTCCCAACTAAACTGACATTGATTACTGGACTGAACCAAGTTTAACTGAACAAATAGATAGTCGTAATAACTTACTAAATAAGAATGCTCATGGTTTATCTAAAGTAATTTTGAAGATATTGAAATTATGTTATCAACTAGGTATCGGGTGTTCATAACCCACCAGTGCTGAATAAGAATAAGAATAAGGATATATAAAAGCTTTGAAACCATAATAGGGAATCATTACTCAAAACCCATCACTTAGGCATTTCATCGATCACATGGAAATCAAGACTTTAACATAGGTATTCTTTTAAACAAGATGAGATAGCATGATTACTAGAAAAAATCATAAGTTAAGGATGTATTTTGATTTGCATAAGCATGATATAGTAACTATAATATTTAAGAAATTCTATAATCATGTCCATATGAAAATGATTGAAATTTATATAACAAGGGATTCATGGAGATAATTCAACTTGAAAAATGTAAAACTCATAAATTAAAATAAAAAAGAGTTCTTTGGCTCTATGGGTTAAAAGGGACCCATGGATGAACTCCCACATACCTTATGCTCTTAATATTGAAAGAGAAACACCAATCTTGAGGCTTTCTTGAAGGTTCTTGGATTTGGGAACTTGAATTCTTGGTTTTCCTTAGAAAGTAAGTTACTGAATTGATGGCTTTGGGAGATGAATCGACTTTTATTTGTTAGGAGAATTGAAGAAGAAGGGAAAATAAGTCCCTAACTGGGGATATCTTTCATGATATACCAATTTTGATTAAGGAGAAAAGACATAATTGCCCATCAAGCAATTGAATTCATAACTAGACTACAATTTGGATGATCACCATGATGCGGTAAGAGTGCCATAGCCATTAGCACCACGATGTGGCACTATCACAATGAGATGCTAGAATTATGATCCTAACATGACCCAATCCCCATCCAATAAATTCGAAACTTTGATATGTGAGCGGATGCTAACACATTTGAGGCTTTTAACTCTAAATAATTATGAAGTCTTAAGAAAATTTTGGTTATTTTTGAATGTTTTCTTGTGATATTGTAGTTGTAGCAAGGATGGGAGGAAAATATAGGAAATATGAACAAAATAAGTAAAATCTAGTATAAGTAAGCTAATATGAGTCTGACGGCATTTCTTGCAAGCCGTAGAGATGTGGTAAGCTACCAGAAAAAGGTGTTAGGAAGAACAACAGAGAAGAGTTGCTGGATGAGAGTGACGACATTCTCAATATGTCATCACAAGTGCGGTAAGCCGTCAGAATATATCGTCAGTGTGAGGCAGAACATGGTGAAATAATCTAAAGGTCTGACGATATTTGCTACAGGCCATGACAAATGTGGTAAGCCATTATAGGACATCGTCAGAGTGAGGTAGAAGAGGTCAAGATGGCATGACTTCTGATGACATATCTGAGACGCCATCAGAAGCCTGACGACCAACACCAATATGGCGTTACCTAAATTCGAGACCAGCAGTTATTTTGTTATTTTATTTCCTTAATTAGGCTTTAGTATAAATAGTAGTTTTTAGGGTTTTTAAAAGCAGGAAGTTTTCATTATTAAGAACAAGAATTTTAGAGGGATAAACATGTACATTGTTCTCTTTTGCCAATTATTTTAGTTTCTTTCTTATAAACTATTCTTGGGTTTCTAGCTTGGGATTTAATTGAAGAAATTATTTGTTGTTTTCCATCTATACGTAAGTTTATCATTATCATCATGAATTCAACTTGTGATTTCCTTCGTCAAATCATGAGAGGCTAATTTCATTAGCCGAGGTTATAGGATCCAAGGATTAGTGTTTGATATGATGCTAGGTGTTCAACGAATTCAAAGAGTAGTAGAATATCTTGAAATTTTGTGGTTTTAACTAAAATCTTATGGTTGCAAACATTAGATTATGCCTTAGGTTTTATTTGCTTCTAATGGAGAAATAGACTAGAGGACGGGAATTATCTACAGGGACTCGAAAGCTATAACCTTCTATTTAATGATTAATGTCATGACTGGATTAATCTGCCTGAGATAACATCTGATTGGATATAGATATATTATCTAAGTTTGAGAGAATTAGATAACAAATTGTCTGGTGAGATCGAGAGATAAGTCAGATAGTATCATAGTTAGGGATATTCTATTATTCTACTCATTTCGAGGATCTCTAGCATTACCTGGTATCTATCAATACCCAAAACCTTTGGTGATCATAACCCTGATTTCCCATGAATATATTTATGTTCAACTATGATTCTCTTCATTCAAATTTATGCAGCACACCTTTTCTTATCATAAAAATAATATCATTTTTTATATATCATGATAATTTATTCTTAAAAATGCTATTTTTACCATTAATATGATAATTTATAATAATACAAGTGTCTATGACTTCATTTTTTTTTTTCAAAACTCAGTCAAACATTGACACATTAACTAGTCTAAAAGTAGTATGAGTTACCAATATCATATCTATAGAGTAGACCCTTCATCATATAGTAATGGATGTGCGTAATAGGATTATTCTACAAAAGATATGTAGATTTTAGTGATTTTAAATCAGGGAATCGCTGATTAAGATTCAACTTTCTTTTACTGATTGAGTTAATGACTCAAAAAATTACATTATTCCTCCATGCATGATAATAAAAGGATTAATGAATCTTTAATGACAATTTGATGATCCAAACTTGGTTAAACACTTAACATATTTTAGCCTTAAAATGAATGGAGAAAATTGTTTACAAAGACATAAAGAAAAATTAAAACAAAATTACGTCGCTACCAAAGAACAAAAATATAAAAATAAATAAATAATAGAGGCATTACATCTGAACTAATTATCAAAGAAGAATTATTTCTCTCTAACACTTTAAGTTTTAGAAAATACATAATTTATACAAATGATAATACAATTAAGAATGAATATGCTTAGATAAAAGACAGAAACAAATGAATATTTACTTAAATGGGCTTACATATGACTGTTGTGATTTACTTATATATATCATCAACATTATTTAACTTGATATAAGATAAATTTTTAATTATTTTTCAAAAATTAATTTTATCTTTTATTAGTAGTTATTGATAATTATATTTATAAATAATCGAATATTATTATTTTATCAATAATTAAATTTTAATAAAGAAAAAATGTACTATCAATAGCACATTAAAATTTTAATATTTAAATATTATATAAAATATATTATAATTTGTAATTCTTCTCATGTTGATATAAATAAAAAAATATAATTGAAATCTTAATCAAAGTTTATATAGCTTAAAATTTGAAAAGAAAAAAGTGACATAAATTATGACAGAGAAAGTACTTAACACTCGTAAAATAAATAAAATCGATTACTATTCTTGTATTATATTTATAGTGATCACTTACATGCAAAACTGCAGATGTTCGTATTATATCATAAATAATGAAATAGAAGAAACAAAAAAATTCTTCTGTGGACCCTAAACTGACAAGGGTATACAAACAGATTTGTTTAAATGTTACAACTTTTTGTCAGTTAATCTTGAAATTATATGAAAAAAAGGACATCAAAATGCCTTATATAAAGACGAGAAAATTAGATCAGAAACTGAAGATTTTAAATTTGTCATACTTTGCTTGGGAACTACAAATTTTGCCATTTGTTCCTCCTAATAACTACGCTAGAAAGAAAAAGCAAAGTTGGTGCTTTTAGTCCCTGAAATATTGATAATTTTTGGTTTGGATCCTTATTGTATATATCATAAGCACATTTAAATATCCATTAGTTAGAAAGTGCACTTAATAGTCGTTCATATTGTGAAACTTTACCAAAGTAAAAAATTATTAGTCGTAAACTACTAAAATATTCATGTGTTAGGTTAAACATACTATTCTGACATAGTTTTTTCATGCACACTTGGAAGCTCGACAAGCTAGGAACAAGGTGTCTAGTAGATACACAAAACAAGAAGTTAAGCTGACTGATCCTAAGATGATACAACAAGAATTTTTGTCTTTTTTCAGAATATAGAAGGGTGTGCAGTAGTTAATCTTCCTTGTATTGACATCACAATTGTCAGAAATGACCCCATCTTACTATAAACCAACAACAACAACTTGTGCAGGAGGTTACTAAGGTGGATATAGTCCAAGCCTTGAAGACCCTTCCAAATGATAAGTCACCAAGAATTGATGGATTCCCCACTGAATTTTTCAAAGAATACTGGAATATTGTGTGTGATGAGCTTAGTAAAGCAGTGACATAATTCTTTCAAACTGGTAAATTACTAAAAGTTGTGAACAATGCCACTCTGACTTTGATTCCAAAGGTTAGTAAACCAACCTTTGTGAAATATTTTAGACCTATTGCCTGGTGTACCACCTTATACAAACTAATTGCGAAGATCTTGACTAGAAAGCTAAAAATGATGGTTGATTATCCGGTGGGAGCTTCCCAATCTGCTCTTATTGAAGGAAAAAATATTCTGGATAATATTATGTTATCTCATGAATTAGTAAAAAGATAAACCAGAAAAGGGATGTCCCCTATATGTATGGTCAAGCTTGATATTTGGAAAGCATATGACTCTGTAGAGTGGCCATTTCTTAAGATGGTACTCCTAGATTGTGGACAACCTAGTAAATTTGTTGATTTGGTAATGTAATGTGTATGCACTGTCAATTACTCCTTGCTAATTAATGGAGGCTTGGTCCCTAGTTTTCAAGAACAAAGAGGTTTGAGGAAAGGGGACCCAATTTCTCCCAATCTCTTTGTATTAGTAATGGAGTACCTGAATAGATCTCTCAAAAAACATTAGACTATCCCTGACTTCAATTATCAACCCAAATGTGAAAGTTAAATTTGGTGCATGTGTGCTTTGTTGATGACTTAATTATGTACTGTAGAGCAGATAAACAATCTCAAAAGTTGATAATTGAATTCTTTGAAAATTTCTCCTTAGTTTCTGGTCTGAAAGCATATATAGAAAAGATTTGTTTGTACATTGCAGGTGTTTAGCCTAATGCGAAAGAGAAAATACTTAAAAATTTTCAATTCTCACTAGGGAAGATGTCTTTCAAATACTTAGGTATTCCATTATTAGCTAGCAAGTGAACAATATGCCAATGCCTACCTCTGTGGAAAAAAATTACTGTTAGAGTGAAATAATGGACTGCTAGATACCTATCTTATGGTGGTAGAGTTAAACTAATAAAAAGTATTTTGTTTGAAATACAAACCTACTGGGCGCAGATCTTCTTATTGCCAAAAAGGTGTTATCAATGGTCACTAGCATCTATAGAAACTTTCTTTGGCATAGTTCTAATGATAAAACAAACAAGGCATTGGTGGCATGGAACACTTTATGTTAACCAAAATCTGCTGGTGGCTTAAATATAATGGACTCTGGTAGATAAAATAGAGAAGCTATTGGTAAACTACGCTAGGCATTATCGCAAAAAAGGACAAATTGTAGGTAGTATAGATACATATCTACTATATAATAAATAAGGATATTATGGCTATGGAGATTCTAGTTGGGTTATCAAAAAGTTTTTTGTAGCTAGAGAATGGACTCACACTCAAATTCTCAATGGTAACAAGTACAACATTAAATAAGCTTATGTTGCAATGATATCTTAATATCGAAAGGTAGAATGGAAATGGATGGTATTGCTAAAGGGTCTTATTCCCAGACATCATTTTAAATTATGGTTGGCACTACATAATCGACTCATCACTGTGGACAGGATACTATAGTGGGACATCCAGGTGCCTACAAACTGTGTACTTTGTGAAACACAAGCTATGGAAACATATGATCTTTTTTTCTTTGGGTGTACATTTACTCAACTAATCTGAAAAACCTTACTCACGTGGATGGGTTTCAATAGGCAGATTGAAAGTTGGACAGTGAAAACTCAAAAGTTATCAAAGAGAGTGAAGAATCAGAGTCCCCGAAATACAATCTTAGGGATTTTGTTTGTTGCAGCTATCTATGCAATCTGTATTGAAAGGAATAATAGGAGATTAAACATAAAGAAGCAACAAGAGAAGGATAGCATCAGACAATGTCTGATTTTAGTGCATATATTAGGCCAAAGAAAATGTAAATGGGCAATATGCCTTAGTAGTTTAAACTACTTTCCCGTGGTCTAGTCTTACTGTTATTAGGCTAGGAAGAGATTTAGATAATAGAATGAGAATCACTAGCTGAGTTCAAAGGCTAGTTGTATATAATTGGCACTGGTTGAATATAAAAAATTTCATTTGACCACAAAAAAAGAATTTACTATAACTAATGATGGTAAATTTTATTTGATAAGTGTAACTAATGGTTATAAGTTTAATAGATAACCACGAGTTTTCTACTTCAAAAACAAACTTGACAACTTGATTGGGATCGAAAAAATTGGTGGTCTTTGAAATTTATCCTAAGGTGAATATAGAACTAATCCAATTTGGACCCTGGATTTCTTGTGGGGTTTCAATCATAAGACAATTTGTTTTTCACCAAAGAGAAGTAAAAGAAAATTAATCTTTTCATAATATTTTAAATGAATTGAATTATTTTTAGTTAATTTGGAAATGAAAATATAAATAACATAAAAGTCTAATGAAATAAATATTTGAAGAAAAATTAGAATGGTACCAAATTGATGAAACATTAATGAAGTGAGACAAAAAAAACTTACCAGCAGCTAGGGATGTTATAATTCCTTTCATTATTAATCAGAGGTGTCGAGTTCGAGTCATGGAGGTGGGGAACTTCTTGCAGGTTCACTTTGTCCCCCTTGGTGAATCTACCAAATCTAAACCTATAGTGACCGAACAACTGAATTTTAAATTATGAACACCTAATATAAGAGAGTTAAAACTTGAATTTTGGTACAAAAAATTTTAAGAACTATTTTTCCCTGAAAGCTATTTCAATTTTTACAAATCTTTAAATCATTTTTTTTTTGTAAATAATCTTTTGGCACTGCCATTTTGGATTTCAAGTGATCAAAAAATTATTTGTATTATCAATGAATAATGAATTATAAATATTAAGGAAGACTCCACTTCCATATAGAAAAAAGAAAAGAGTGGGTACTTAAATTATCTATTGTGCTATAAGTCTTTTTTTTTTATAATAAGTAATATTCGATCTTTAAAAAATTTAACATATATGAATAGAGAGATTGATTTTTAAAAGGAAAACTAAAAATAAAGTATTCAATAGATCAAGATATATGTAGTTGATCTTTCCTATGAAGTCAATTTGTTTGACACTATTTGATTATTTATTTCTAATTACTATAATAATATATCTCGCATAATTTTACAATTGAAGTTTGGAGAGATGTGTAATTTTTATTTTTATTGTTATTGTTGTTGTTGTTGTTGCTCCTGTTGTTGCCGTTGTTGTTGTTCCTGTTGCTCCTCTGTTGCTGCTGTTGTTGTTGTTGTTGTTGCTACTGGTGTTGCTGTTGCTGCTGATATTGTTATTGTTCTTGTTTTTATTGTTATTATTATTATTTACTTGTATCATTAGAAAAATAAAATTAAACAAAACAAGGAAAAATTTATTTAGTTAAAACCTTGAAGTTCAATAGTTTAAAAATAATAGCAAATTCAAAAGAAGCTAAACCATCAAACAACAACAAAAATAATTTGTTGTTGAGCCAGGTAATGCTAAATTGAGACATGTATCTAAAACATAATTAGATGAAAATAAAAAAGGAATCAAAATTAGAAAATTCACAAGAAGGGTGGCTTTAAAAATCTATAATTAACATAAATAATTAAATTTTACCAAATTAATAATATAAAATTACGGTAAAATCGCACCTTTGATTAACGGAGATTAAGGAATAACTAAATTGTTTCTCATAATCACTGCTTCAATGACGTTTACCAAACTCATAAAGCTCATTTATTGTTGCTTTATGGCTCTCCGTCAATTGATTTGATGTCTTTTTTTTATCTTCAAATTCCCCATATGAATATGTCTATTTGTTTTTCCATTTTTTGATCCTTAAAAATCATGTTTGACTTTATCATTCACCCAGTGTAGGTGTGAATTCAATCTTCAACCTTGTTCGTCTTTAAAACCCCAAAGAAATATGCATAAGAAAGTAATTCAACATATTGAAGAAATCCATATCCTGGAATATTTGGAAATAAGATAAATCTTGGAGATCTTCATCTTTATTTAAGATTTTAGACAAATTATGTTTTCCAGAGTAAAGAAGAATTGTTCAATGAAAAAGAGTACACTAACCAGAAAGGAACTACAAGCAGAAAAACTCACTTTGCTTTTAAAATTCAGGAGATATGTACAAAGAAATAGAGATTCAATGTCTCGAGTGACCGACCAATAAATGAAAAGAAAAAGGAAATGGTTAAATATTACAGCATAAGACATAAAACCTTTTCTCTTATTTATATCCCAAGATTAATGACCTCTTGGCCGTTTTTTGATTTTTTGGTTTTCTTTATTTTTTGACACTCCATAGCTTTGAAATGAGGATTATGACTTACGGTGGATGGTGACATAATTTTAGAGGTGATTGGTGTGGTTCAGGGAGTTCTGTTTTTCAATTTTGCTAAGTTTGAAACTAAAGAAATTTTATTAAAGTTATCATTTGTTGTTGGTGAGATCATATTCAAGTTATGATGACTCCATAGATTAATAGGGTGGTTTTTAGTCTGAGTGGAGGTTAGTTCAGTTTCCAAGGCTTTAGGGATGTTTTGATTATTTGATTTGATTTGTAAGTTTGCTAAAGTTTAGAGTTTAACTCGGACAATATTAGGTCTAAATGATCCTGAAATGATGATTAGATGATTCCAACATATCCAAAATATGTTTTAAGATAAATGAGATGGGCTATTTTTGAAAGTATTGGTGCTACTGAGTCAGGTATCATCACTTTAGTGGAAAAGTACCGCTTCAAAAAAATCACTTCAGCAAAAATGGTCTGTTTTAATGAGCATAGGGGGTTGACAGAACCAATTTCAATAGAAGTCTTGTCAGCCCTATGACTTCTCTTTGGCAAGGCAGTCCAACATCGGCACGTCGCACCTACAAAAGCTTTCTACTTTCATGAATTTTACCCACTTAGGAGACCGCTACTTTTACATAAGATTCCTACCGTGGTGAGTCTCCTCCTGTGAGGATTTCGGCACTCCTCCGGAATCACTAAAGTTGAATAGTGATTCATCCCAAATTCTGATTTCATTATTTTAATTTCAATTTTAGAAGATTTTGACCACGGGTTGAGGCAAATTTTTTAGGGGATTTCAAGGATTAATCAAGAGGTAAGTTTCTAAATTTTCATTTAGATTTTCCTCGTTGAATTGTTAATTATTTTTTGTTATTTACTGTGTATGAGAATGGAATTTTTTAGGCTTTTTTGCAAAGTGGAAGAAAGTGTAGATTTATGATTTAAGCTCTATTCTTGGTGAAATTTCATATTTGAGTTTCTTATCTTATATGTAAAAAATTTCAAAAGAGTTTCAATTTTGTCTCCAAATAATGAGGGTTAACTTTATGATCAAAATTCTACCCAAACTTTTATGTTGCAATATGAGTATTGATGGACTCATATTCTCGTATAAAATATAACTTGGATAGATTGGGATCATTCTGAGGTCATTCAAAAGAAAATGGCATTGCGTGACTATTAGTGTCTTATTGTTCAACTTTAAGGTAGGTTATGACTTACTTTTATTAAGAATTTATTTTGGTGAGAACATATCGTATAAATCATGTTATGAGATGAAGAAGATATTGAGTAGTTATTGTAATTATTGGATATTGTAATGAGGGAGATAGGTTTTTTCCAATGTATGTCCTGATATTTGGAAGGACTTTTCATTTATGAATATAGTGTTTTGGGGTTTTTCATGAATTATTATTGTCACAAATTAAAAATGAGGTCATGATGTCACTTATCGTGATCCAGTCTTGATATGTAAGTAGTCACCAAAAAATTATTAAAAAAACAAAAACAACAAAAATGAAACAAGGCAAGACTTCTTGAACAAAGTCAAACCATCATATAGATAAATACCAGAGTCCAAAAAAATACATAATTATCCCAAAACATGATGTCATAAGTATAAGAGCATCTAATATATAACTAAATCTGAAATTAGATATTCTGTCTTTGAAACTAAAATAATGACATAACAATATATAGGATTAGGCCCAAATTCAAATCTGATGAACCTAGATTGTGTCAATACCTCAAAAATCACCAAATCCTCACTCACAAACTCAACCACGGCTCATCAAACTAGTAACAGGATTTACACCAAAAAGACACAGTAGGAGTGAGTACGGTCCAATTGTACTCAGTAGGTATTATAGGCCAACAAATAAAAGTAGAAAATAAAAAAGTAAAGCAAATACTATGAGCATGCAACTTGTAAGATAAAAATTTCTAAATGGTTGCTCACACCATCGCTGCTAACAATTCTAATATATAATACCAAAGGTCAAACATATACAAAAGTACAGGTAAAAGCTAAATAGATGATAAGTAACATGCAAAAAATAACACATGATGTGCAAATATAATGCAATGCAATGAATAGATGAATGTCATCGCATGACTTTTGGTATACACCTATCGAGCTTCAATGCTCTCAAAATACGAACCATGGAGGGTTGGAAAAAGGTGTACTACCTTAGGTTTTCACCAATCTCATTCTCATGTCTCAATTTACCCAATCGACACATCCCTCGGTCTAGGCATTTTTCTAAGTGTCTCATGTTTTTAAAAAATTAATGTTCCCCAATGGTACCGATATATCATAAATATTAATGTATGCAATGATGATATAATGCTCACAATCAAACAACATGAAGATATTCAATTCATTTAATACGTATACAAGTGTGCTTATAAATCAACTCAATATGTTAATGGGTCATTATATCAATTCTAATTGGGAACCATTAGAATAAACATGCATCTAAGGCATCATTAATATCATATGTACCCATAACTTGGATACTTATATTCTGATAAAGGCTAACAGTGTTCAATAAGGCCTATAATATCTATTCAAGCCCTCGCAGGGACATCATATTAAGAAATAAGGAAGTCAAATTCATGAATAAAACCAATAATTTTAACTAAATCCTTAAATGGGCAATACATAGTAAAGAATATCATAAGCCAACAACAATAGAAAATAATCCCCCATGTGGGTATCACCCAACATATCATAACTCAAAAATTATATCACATAGTTATTTTCCCCAACTCATATCATGTTTTATTTATTCATTAACCACCTAGTCCAATTTGAGAAAAGTTAAGTTATAACCTACCTCGAAATAAAACTCAAGCTTAATGTCCTTCAACACGTAGGGTTTCTGTAATGAACATTGCATTGAAATTTATAATTTTCTATATTTGACCATTTTCTCCCTTCCCATGGCGTATTTATCTAATTTATAAGTTGCAGGGAGGGTTGGCGCAATCTCTGATGTATTCAAAATATGTTTTGTTTAAGTTTATAGTTTGACTACCCTTAAAAAGGGGTAGTTTGACCTTGCTCAACATTTTATGTTTTGAGATTTGGATGATGATTCTGGTAGTATCATCTTCGAAATAACAATTTAGGTTATTAGAGTGGTTAGTTTGAGTCCCAATCCTTATTTTACATTTTAATTCTTCATTAGAAAAATAGTAAAATTGGCTTAAAAGGGTCCACGGAAGTTAATTTATTAAAAACAATCCTCTTTTAAAAATTTGACATTATCATTGAGTTTTAAATGTCCATATTATCCTTGTAGCATTATTGGGTTATTTTTGTGGCATCCTGAACTAATTTTGATAGTTCATTTGAGGAGTAGTTACTTATAGTTGTTTTTTCTAGGGTATAAATCCTTTCTACATGTTCACAATTCTTCATAATAAATTTGTGATGAACATTCAGATAGAGCATCTATATTGCATGGTTTCACCACAATCGCGATAGATAATAGATCCGGGTCAGTTTCTTTCCTTTATTATTTTGTAGTCTTGAGACTCTCATTCACAAAAGTCTTGGTTTAGGTGACGTTGCTATCGTGACTGAGTCACCACGATCACGTTGGTTATTTTAATGTCTGTCGAAGGTTGAAAATCGCGATCCCAATGGGTGAATCGCAATTATGAGGCATCGTGTCCAGAATCTGTTAAAACCTTCCTTTTTATGATTTTTCTCTATTTCTGGACTTATAAAGCTCAAATTAAGGAGTTTTTATGATTTATTATTCGTGTTAGTTCCTAGATATTTATTCCATATTTTGATATTTATTCTATTATTCTCTATTGATTTCATTTCAAATTCTCAATTTAAAAGGAAATTTCGGAGTTTTTACCAGTAAAGATTTTAAGTAATTTTTTTTTCAATCTAAACCTTATTTTTAGCTTGTTTTCATGTAAAATATTTTTGATATGAGAAACATAATTCTTAACAAAAATTTAAATTTTACCTTTTATATTTATTAACTCATTTTATGTTCCTATTTTGGACAGGTATTATATAGGGTCAATATGAAAATCATTAGCTTTGTTTTGACTTGTTGATGTCATATTTGGTTGATTGGAAGCTTTGGGGTTGAATCAAGATAGTTGGGCTTCTGGTTGAGGTTTTATACTGTATTTGAGCTTGCAGATTTTTATTCAAGTTAAGTTGAGATGTACCTTGAATTTTTTTTAAAGTGTTTATGTGTTTTATATGTGTTTGTTTATATGTTGCGATTCTCTAAGGATTGAAGGGTCCTACTTAGATGAAATGGTGAACATATCTCTGGGTACCGGAGGCTTTTGGTGGATGGTAGTTACTTTATTGCCTTGATTAGTTAGTATTTATGCCAGTAAATATCCCTAGAGTATGAATTGACTACATTTAGTTGATGAGACTTTATTATGGAATAATCTAGGCTTGGATAGTTCTGTGATATATGGTTATTGGGATTGTTGTTTATTTTGTGTGGCCCCATATGAGGCATATGTGAGCATATTTGCGTACTTGAGTAACTATTTATAATCGTGTTCTGGAGTGAGGACTTATATATTACTTTTTAATTTGACGTATATATTATTCTGATTCCCAAATAATTCTGCAGACATAAAAACCTGTCATAGTAGGAAACAATTAACCCATTAAAGAAGTGAAACAATCACTATTTCTCACTATTGTATGCCCAAATCACGAATCAAACTAGAAAGTATAACCCGCTATGCTCTACATACACTTCTGAAAAACCACATTATGATGACTTCAAATCCCAACCCGAACCCATAGCTAAACCCTGAATATATAGATAAACCCTCAACATATCAAAACTCCTTACTACACTTTAAAGATGTATCATATCATATCATACCCATAGCCCTTTATTCAAAAGAATATCATAGACCACCTGAAATGATTCTATAGCAATGATATTTTTATACATCCTAATAACTCACGTGAGTTATTCTTGATTTTTTTCCTTCAAATGGAACAATTTTTCTTAAGGTATTCCAACAGATGCTGTAAAGACACTAAATAATGAACATAATAATTTTACGTGGAAAACACCCAGCTCACGAAAGGTGTAAAGTATCACGAGCTATACCTCTATAGGATTTAACCCCCAACTTCACTAAATACAATAAGCCTCTCAACAAAAGATTACAAAACATATAACCTAATGAATTATAAACTCTAATTCCTAATGCTCAACAATCTCCCAACACTGGTGAAACCCACTTCAAGTTCCCCCTCTGGAAAATCAGATTACAAAACTATAGCAACCCGAGGAACTAACTCTAATTCCTAAAAATACAAAAACTTCTAGGGTTTATGTCCCTAAGTATTTAATTTAGTTAAACTCAAAGACTAAACTCCTAAACCAGTATATAACATACTGACACTAAGAAGGAATGAAAATTATTGGTCAATACACTTTATAACACATATTAACTGGCATAAAAGATTGTTAGACAAATTGATTAAATAGGTACTTCATGCTTTTTCACTGTATTATGATTCACTTCAATAGCTAGGAAAAACTTACTCAAATATTATTCTTACTTATTTCATCGTGTTCTCTAATTTTTCTTCTCAATATTTGCGCATAAATTTTATTTTGAAAGTCCTTTAATATTTATAACTTCTATTGATTTTCACAACCAAGTAGACTTTCACTCAACATGTCTCCCATGCTTCTTGGACTCTCTTAATGAGTGTTACAGTCAAATACAAACTATTCATTTCATCACATGATGATATCCTAATGTTTATCTGAAGTAACAGACTTTTTTTCTTTATTTTTGCTCATATAAATTTAGCCACACAAAGTCTTCTAGCAAGTTGAACTTTTTAAAAATATTTTTTCGTTAACCATCTATTCTTACTTGTTTCATGGCCTCTTGTCTATCATCAAACCTTCACAAGTCTTAACAAATTATCCCTTTTTGATTATGACCAAGTCAGTCCCTTATGTATTCAATTTTGATATCAACATCTTAAACTATGAACACTAAAGCATGGAAAACTTGAATGAAAACTCATGCTATTGTACATTTCATTTCAATACAAACATCTTGACCTATGAAAACCAAAGCATATAACACTTGAATGAGCTAGGTTAGTTAACTACTTTATAAAATCTAAAACATCCCTTATCTTCCCCTTTTTGCATCATCAAAAATTATTTTAACCATATGAATGACAAATAATTATGGACTCTGCATGATGGAACAGGTATAGAAACATGTTTCATGTACCTGGTTCATCATATTGTCAATCATCATAATCTATAAATGCATTAGAACTTTTACTTGAAAAGGACTCAAATCTTATTGCATTCTTGAGCGTGCATATTTGTGGACTCCTTGTGTGGATATGGTTTGTCCAAGTATGTAAGAACTCTTGCATGGCAAGGACTCACATGTTGCTTGGATGCTTGAGTCTGTACCTTTCTGGAATCTTGTA
Source organism: Capsicum annuum (assembly GCF_002878395.1). NCBI lineage: Eukaryota > Viridiplantae > Streptophyta > Magnoliopsida > Solanales > Solanaceae > Capsicum > Capsicum annuum. The sequence continues at coordinate 1,294,049 of NW_025896054.1, forward strand.
TTGAATATGCTTTGTGCATACTTCATGGTCATTTTATATTGAGATTTTCTTCATTTCAAAAAGTTCTTATAAAAGTTAGACTTTGGATGTAGGAACATGTTGACCAACCTATTTCATGTATATGTTCAACTACTTGATTAACCATTAAAATATACACAAGCTCAATAATAGGGATGAAAAACTAATTCACCTTGTGTGTTGTTCTCAACCTATTTTAGTCAGTTCAAAGTCTAAACAATGTATAAAAGGACACATATTAAATGAACCATTTCTGAATCATGGGTTATAAATATTACACCGTATACACACTTCCCCTTTTGGAATCATAAAAAAGGTGCATCAATTGTCCAAACCAAGTCCCTCAAGTTAGAAGTTTTAGGCTCATTGAAACTAGGGCTATCATCTATAAAAATGTATAAAAGCCAAAAACTTAGTTAGATATAGAAAAGTATTTGCAAAGACAAGGAAATAGCCAGAAATAAGAGACTAAAATAAAATATTTTTATTGATCATTCAATAGATCCACATAAGATTTTTAACAAAATTAAAATAATATTAAAGAACTTGTTATGAGAGTAGAAAAGGCTTCAAAGATTATAAGGATAGAAGGACTGGGCTTTTGGTAAAGTTGAAGCATGAGATGTGAAAGAGAATCTTTCTTGAGTTAATCAAAACCTAGTCTACTGCAGAGTTTGTAGTTTTTTTATTAATTTTTTTATACTTAAGGCATGAATTTTCCTCTCTAAAAGAGAAGATCACTCCTATTTTTAATTTAATATAAAAATAATAGCTTCCTTTCTATCAACTTTATATGTTGGTACAGAAGATTCAGATCCCTCAACCTATTCCATATGTGCAGATATTTCATACCCAACCCTCAATTATGTATCCTTGTTCACCAATCCTAACCTTTTTTGATAGTGAGCTCAACAGGAGAAATAGGTTCTAAGAGGGGTCCCCAAATATTTCCCCATAAATAGACACGTTAATAAAATTAAGCTCATAAGATGAATCTAGTTCAACTATGAGGTCATCTAGAAATTCCCCACACTAGATACATCTTTCTTAACTCCCTCAATTATATTAATAGTTTCATATATATATTCTTCCTGATTAATAGCTAAGATGATTCCCCCAGTACCTCAATTTTCTCTCAATCAGACATAACAAGAGAACCTTTGTCAACAATAATTTTAATAGTAGCTACTCTCTCAAATTTACTATTCATATGAGCAACTTCTAAATCATCAATCAAGTTTTCGTTTGAGAATAGGTACGATGAGATGAGACTGACAACTTTAATAAAAGGTCATCATTACCTTGAACTTCATTTATGTTTGAAAAATTAATGGCAATGGAGTTCTTTCTTGAGTCGTACTCTTTTGGACATTTTGGAAGAAAGTGGTACAAGTATTTTATAATATATTTTAATATTTTCAGAAACATTGGTACACACACCACGATCAATATTTCAATCATTGATCTTGTTTCCATTTTCAAGCCATTTTCGCATAACATAGGCAAATATAATGTTATATTGCATAGTTACTTGAATTTGAAAATAGTATAAAGACATGCAACTAAATGTACAAGACATGGCATAAAATTAAACTTAATGTGCATTTTGTATAGTGTTCTTTAGATAATCATTCAGGGATACTTATGTAATATTACTCATTTCCAATTATATTTCTACAATGAACTAGGTTAATCCACATATTTTATTCATAATCTCCCTTATCATAATGTTTCTAGTCTTGTCAATGTCCTTACTTATGATGTTATAGAGTTACTCTCATAAATAGGCGTAACACCCCTCATTATTCTTGGCTTCATTCAGCTCTTAGTTGTATGCATGAGGATTTTAAGGACTAAAAATTTCTCTAAGTGTTAGAGACTTAGTTATATTTAAATCCACTTAGCTTAGAGGATTTTTCAATAGGTCTTCTCGACCTTGAGTCATCGGTTTTCTGGTTAATTCATGTTTAGGGGGATAGGTTGTATGTCTCGAGAGAGTTTCATTTTTTTTCAATGAGGATTGAGTCATGTTTGGTTCTTGAGTCCACTAGCACACTGCGATAGTGCTGCATCACAGTGCTAATGGTGATGAGACTCCTACCGTATCACGGTGTTTATCCAAAATGCAGTTCAGTTATGGATTTAATTTCCTGAAGGACAATTGTATTTTTTCCCCTTAATCAAATTCATAAACTCATACTTATAACATCTATTAAGGCATTATTGCCTATCTTCTCTAATTAATTCTCAAGAAAACCCTCCCCTCTTCCCCAAGATCAATAATTTAATACTTTTCCCCCAAGTAATATAGAGTTTAAGACTTTAAAGTTCAAGAATCTCAAGAAGGTAGCAATATTAAGTTTTCATCCACCAAGTTAAGAAATTTAAGGTGCATGGGGCTCTCCTATCTCTCACGGGCATAGGTTTTATGATTTCTACAAGCTTTGAAGAATTATACTTATGTATATGCTATGAGTTTTGGTAAATTATTTTAAGAGCATGCATTGTGAAACCAATTCGATGATAATTATTTAATTGTTATGGGGTTTCTACCATAAACTTTATTAATAACCTCATGCATATGTGATTTGAAATTGAAAGATAATTTATGAGTATGATTTTTGAAATTCCACTTCCCATTATGAAATTTATGGATTTTATATGATATGGATTATAAAGTGTTCTGAGATCATGAATTAAAAGCCCTTTGTTGATCATGAGATATATATTTAACTAAAAGTAGGGGATAGTTTATGAATGATGACAATTTTTCCAGTCTTAACTATTTTATTAACCATTATTGATGTGTTGAATAAATGGAATGGCCGCCATGTATTAATGTCTTGCAAAGGGAATTGGTTTGCATGAGTTCCATATAATTTTGATAATAAGAACCCTAGTGAGATTTGATAAAACTTTGGTGGTCATTTACCTGTTTTGAATAGCAAGGACTGTAGAATTGATATGATATTAATGACTTTCAAGTTTAGGTATGATGATACCCTATTGTGATAATTCCTTAATAGAATAAGAAAAGAAATATTTGTAACAATGACATATATTTTCTTCTAAGAGGCTAAAACTGCACTGAAAGAGAGTTAGATAGTTACCCAAAGAAAGTATGAGTTGAAAGAGTCTATGCTTGAAATCGTGATTTGCCGACACAGAGTTTTGGTACCCTACTTAGTGATCTTGTATGGATTATATTAGGTATTCCTAATTTTGGACTATGGTTAGGAACCTTTATTTGTGATCTGGTGCCCAACCATGACATGTTGATTTTATTGGGGGATTTTGGCACCCTGCTATGTGATCGTGCGTGTCCCCCTCCCTTACTGATGCTCCAAGACTTGCCACAAACTTGGATTGGGGGATTAGCTACCTAGCCAAGGAGGGTTCCATATAGCTCTTGGAATTGTGAACTTGTAGGGTATACCATATGCCTCAGCAAAATAGTAAAGAATTAGGTCTTGGATGCAATAAAAATGTTTTGAAGTTTGTCAAACTATGACCACGTGTTTTCACTTACCTTATGCTAAATCGTTTAATGAAATGATCTCACATATGTTGTATAAAGACTATGTTTTTTTTGGATTATTCTTCATACTAGTACCTTGTGTATTGACCCTCTATATTTTTGGTTCTGAGGCCCAGTCCCGTGGTCCCACTAATCAGTACATCATTATCATACATCTAGAGTTGGTGAGCCTCCATTATTTTGGAAGTCCTTATCCATGTGTTAATTTTATTTAATTTTTGTTCATACTGTGACCGGGAGCCTTGTCCCAATTTCAGGCAGATTATTTTTTTCAGTTTAGTAGAGACTTCATAAACTGGTCATAGATGGTTATGGGTTTTCTTATGGACATACGTTTCATATTGTTAAGTTTAAATGATAAGACTACTTTGTTTCTAATTTAATTCTTCATTATGAAAATAGATGAGTGATGCTTATGATTATATGCTAAAAGGTCTCTCAGGCCTTCATGGTTTGGGATACCCATCATGGCTAGGGCCTTGATTTGGGTTGTGACAAACTTTGCATCAGAGCATGGTTCATGGTCCCAGGGTGTCTATAAAGTCGCATCGAGTGGAGTCCTTTTTATTGATATGTAGCATCCCACAATTATAAGGATGAAACTACAAGGCATTTAGGAATATCTCTCATTTCTTCATGTCTTAGTTCATGCAATAGAGTCTAAATGTCCCGTATCTCATGATTTCTTATATTTTAGAGATTGATTATGCCTCCTCGTAAATCTAACAACTAGAATACCCATGCTGATGATGTCTTCCCTACTCATGGGATGCAGAATCGTAATAGATCTCATACTCTAGAATTTGTTTTGCTACTCTAGGAGTTCCTCCAGTCCAAACTAGTCCACCTTAAGCTCCTCGATATGGTGTCAACCGTAAGTAGTATCCTCAGAGAAAAGTCTCAAACAATGAGTTCTGACTGTCCATCCATATGATTGCTCAACTCATGGCTTCTCAATCCCATTGCTCTAAAAATTTAAGTTTTGTGCCTCATTTGTCTTAATCCACTGTGGTTGGTCAGTTCACACCAACTTTTACTGGCACAAACTTTGAGGAGGACCCCTAAAGGTTCATTGACAAAATAGTGAAAATCTTTAGAGTCATGCATGCTAATGAGGTTGAATAGGTTGAGTTAGTGGCCTATTAATCGAAGGACGTAGCTAACTAGTGCTAGAATAAGTGGGAAGATTTGAGGGGTGGAGATGTTGAAACTTCTATATGGGGGTGTATTTTTAGAGGCTTTCCTGGATCATTTCTTTCTCTAGGAACTAAGGGAAGAAAAATCTGAAGAATTCATTAATCTTAAACAAGGAAATATGAGTGTCAAAAAGTATGAGTTGAAATTCACCCAGCTTTCTTGTTATACTCTAGAGTTAGTGGGCAACATTAGAACTAGTATGAGGAAGTTCATATCTGGTCTCTCATATGATTTGGTGTTAAAATGTCAGAGGGAAATGCTAAACAAGGACATGGATTTCTCCAAGTTATCAGTGCATATGCATCAGGCCAGAAAAGAGAATAATAGGCAGACAAAGCTAAGGGAAAGGGAGAGTGAGAAGAGAGCTATGTCTGCAAATTAGAATATCAGTAAGTAGCAGGATGGTAATTAGGGAAAGAAATAGTCTAATAAGAAATTTGGGAGAAATGCTCAGTCCTCAAGTAATACACCTGTACCTAGGCTTTTAGGTGAGTAGCATTTCTAGTCAAGAGATAGGCCTAGAGCTTGGGGTACCCAGTCCTAGGGGAGTGTCACCAGCCCGCTAGGTTACATCCTTGTTGTAGCATTTATGGGACTGTAAGACCCCATAAAGTTCTAGCCCATTTCAGTCATTTATAGAATGCCAAAAGAGGTCCTAGACTTAGAAAATTTCAGTTAACTGCTGACACTTAGTCTTATTTTTGGCATCTATATTTCAATGACATCATTTAAGATCTTCCCAACTTTAGAATGTTGACTTTTAAATTAGTTCATGATCAGGGCTGTCTATAGGTCATCTTGGGTGAGTTTTGAAATTTTTGAACATCATTTAAGTGATTTTGGATGACCAAAATACCAAGCCAATGCAATTTTGATACGTCGTATTGTCTATCATGTGGGAACCGTCAACGCAATGCATTCGTGATCGCATTGACCCCTTAGATGCATTGCATTGCGTATTGTATCACTGGGCATGTTTTTTTTATTAAGTTACAATTTTGTGAGGGTAATTGGGTCATTTTCCCCTTATAAAACTCATTCATAACATGAAATTAAACCTCCCAAAGAGCAAAATTCACTCATTATCTCTCAAATACTCTCAAGAACAAAGCCCTAGTTTCATCAAGTTCAAGTCCAAGTCCCATGAATTCACCAAAATTCTCACAAAATCAACAATCAAGGTATATTAGGTGTTCATCCTTGGGTCTCCTTCCAACCATTGAGTCCAAGAACCCTTTTCAAACCTTGAATTATGATTTCTATGTTATGAATTGAATGATGCTCATGTTTGTGCTGTTGTATGGGTTTCAAGTTAAGATCTTTTATGAGTTCTGTGAAAATAAGTTAGCATGTGTGTTGAATTATGAATCTCTCATGTAAAAACCATTGAATTTGCAAGTTGCATGTTGTAGTTATGATTCCCTATTTCTTTATTTCTCATGTATGACAATTATGCTCCCCAAGTGTTTGATAAAATGTCCATATGAGTAAATTCTGCTTGGTAACCTATTGTTATATTTCTAAAGTTATGATATAAGTTTATCTATTATGTTATCGAGTCCTGGGAGTATTCATTACCCAAAATCTAAATGTTTACTTAGTTGGAGTAGTTAGAGAATACTCCTAGTAAAGGTCAAGAATAGTAGTACTCAGTCAGTTAACAAAAATCAGTAAACTCAGTCCAGTTCAGTTAGTCAACAAGATTAGTGTCAGTTCAGTCAAGCCTAGTATAGTATAGTTATTAGTTCAGTGTTAATTCAGTTGGGAGTAGGATTTAGAAGTGAGCAAACCTAGGGATGGGGTATTCCTGCCGGCAGAGGGGTTAACGCTTAGTAGCAGTCCATGAGTTACTAAACTATGTAGCCAGCGTAGGATGACTCGTCCGCCTTCCAAAGTAGGGTTGACGCAATCATATATATATATTTCATAAGTCTTACTGCCAAATTAGGGTTGACACAACATTGTTAGTATCCCGTGGTAAGGTTCTATCACCCTTCAAACTAGGGTCACAGGTTGGATCCTAAATCAGTTGATATAGGGGTATGTCGATTAGATAAACACTCCTAGAGTTATAGTTTTTGTCTCATTATTCACTAAAGAACTCAATCATTTCTACCAAACCATGGCTATCAGTTATCCGATACTCAGCCATCAAAATTGAGTGCTCTGTTTCAGTATAATATCAGATACATGAAGTATATCTATATGCGCAATATTGCTTGTTCATTTGTTTAGTAGTTATAGTTTTCATGTACTCTCATCCAGTTACATCATGATATTCATTTAGTTAGTTATCATCTCATGCATATGAACCTATGTGTATCAGTCTTACCTCATTTAGAATACCAGTACATTCAATAAACTGACACATACTCTTTTTTGCTCCATGATGTGTCATATCATAGGTTTAGATGCTTAGGTTCCTGATTATACTTAGCAGCTCAGTCTATCAGCAATATTTATAGTGGTTAGTCCTTACATTTCGAGGACAGAGTTTACCTATTTTTGTATTTTAATAGTTTATTAGTTATTTTAGTCGGAGTTAGTTACGGGTTTGTCCCATAAACTCCATATTTAGATATTTAGAGGATTTTAGACTAGCATAGTCAGTTATTAAGTTTTTAGATGTTATTATCAGTTATACTCAGTTATTATTTCAGTATTTTGAGAAACTTATGGCATTTTTAGATTTGTTTCGTATTTATATCCTAGTATTATATTCAGTGTTTAGAACTGGTACCAGTCTGAGTCCTTGGATGGAGTTAGGATCATTCAGGATAGGCTTCGAGCAGCTCAGAGTAGGTTGAATTATTATCCAAATCGTAGACTTATGCCTTGATATTTGGAGTTAGTGATCGAGTTTCACCCATGAAGGGTATGATGAAGTTTGGAAATAGGGGAAAGCTTAGCCCCAAGTATATTTGACCTTTTGAGATTCTTTAGGCCATTGGTGATGTTTCTTATGGGTTTATCAGTTTTTTATCTAGTTTTTCATGTTTCCATGCTTCTACAATACATTCTGGATGAGTATTATGTCATTCGTTGAGAGTCAGTTCAGTTTGATGAGAGGTTACCTTTTGTTAAGGAGACTACCTCTATTTTTGCTTGGGATGTTAGGAGGTTGCATTTGAGAGTTGATATGTGAGCTAATGCTAACACATTTGAGGCTTTTAACTAATAATAATTGCAAAGACTTAAGCAACTTTTGTCGATTCTGATTGCTTTATGTTTGATTTTCTAGTAGAAGCTAAGATGCTAGAGAACCAACAAGAATGGAAATAAATGAGATGAAATCTGAAGTAAATAAAGGCGAAAGTGGCTGACCAAATTGGTGATAAGTCATCAACCCTGTGATAAGCTATCAACTTTATCTAGATAGGGAATCGGCCTAAGTTGAAAGCTGTGACGACATTTTGTGATAGCACATCAAGGAGCTGATAAGTCGTCAAGATTATCCTCAGCCTAAAGCAGAACATGATTGCTGAGGAAAAGCCTTGATGACATTTATGATAGGTCGTCAAGGAGCTGATAGGGTGTCACCGTTTGTCGTCAGTGTTAGTCAGCGAGTACCAAAACCATAAAGGAAGATAATGACATTTGTGATAATTCGTCAGCCTCCTGATAGGCTATCACAAATGGCGTTACCTAATCTGAGGAATTTTTTAATTCTATTATTTTGTTTCTATAATTAGGGCAAACTATTTAAAGCCTTGTTTAGGGTTTTTTTCAGGGTTCCGAACCTTGGGTTTTGAGACACAATACTTTGATATTTTTCTTAATATTATTTTGGCTTGAGAAAGGAATTACTTTAAAGAGACTATCATCATTATATTGGGATTTTATTTGGTGATTTAATCTTATAATCTCTAGTTTCTATTCATTTGTTGGTAAGTTTATCTTTCAAAACATGAATTCAACTAGTTGCATCGATTATTACATCATGAGCAGCTAAATTCCTTTAACCGGAATTATGGGATCTAGGGGTAGGTCTTGATAAGGTGTTGAGTGTTCAAGATTCAAAAAGTGGTAGGACTACTTGATAATTGTAATGTTTTAATTACTATTTTGTTGGTTGCAAATGATACATAACACCTGCTTTGATTTGTTTGAGAAAAAAATCAAATATAGTGGGAAGTGAATTATCAACAGGGACTTGGAAAGACTAAACTTCCTTTTAATAATTAGCACTGCAACAAGGTTGGTTAACCTGAGGTAAAATTTGGGCAGTGGATATAAATTCCCTAAGTTCGAGAAGATTAGGTAATTAAATTCTTAAGTAGGTTGAGAGACATTTAAGCATAACCTCGCTAAAGATTACTTGTTGTCCTACCTACCGTGAGAATCTTGAACCACTAGTAGTATCTGTCAAGTACCAAAACCCCAAGTGAACATAATTCTGATTTTTCATAAACTCTTGATTACAAACATTTAAACTAAAGTGACCAACAATTACTTGTTAACTAAAACACCCCTGTTTCTAGAAACATCCAACTATCAGTTGATTAAATCGCAAATGACTTACGTTCACACCATAGTCCTTATGGTATTCAATCGCAACATAGTTGGGTTTTATATTGACAATGATCGCTTACATTCTCATTGAGTGGTGTTGTTGGAGAGTTATCAAAAATGGCATCATTACTGAGGAATACGGTTGAAAACTGAAGTTTTTCTGTGCTAATTGAGTGTTAGTCAAGATTCCTAGTTTTATATTTATTTGTTGTTTTTGTTTATTTGTAGGATCTTTATAGTGTATGCCAAGAACCAGAAGTTCCGGAAGACCATTATTACCACCTAATCCAGAACTGCAATGAATTGGAAGAATGGCAGAACAACAAGAGGCTGACAAATTGGCAGTCTTAGCCAGAACTCAGATTAATGTGCAAAATTTCAGGCAACAAGCACCACATCCAAATCCTAAGGATGAAGATTTAGGAGACGAGGGGTTGCTGAATCCTGGTAACCCAAGGCATACAGATGATGTGTGAGTCGATGCTAACACATTTGAAGATTTTAACTCTGAATAATTGCGAGGTCTTAAGCAACTTTTGTTATTTTTGATTACTTTTAATGTGTTAATGCAGATACGAGTGATCGGGGAGGAAACCAAAGACAAGAAGAATAAATAGCTGAAATCTGGTGTAAATAAGCTGAAGTATATCTGACGTCAATTCTGAAGCGTCGTCATACATGGGTCAGGCTGTTGAAGTTACCGTCAAGCTTAGATAGAACCTGATAAACTGAGATGAAATATGATGATGTTTAGGACATGCCGTCAAATATGTGACATGGCATTAAAATCGCTGTCAACCAGAAGCAGAGAATACTGATTTCCAGTGAAGTTGTGACGGCAGTTGTCACATGCCATCAAGAATTTTGACCCGCCGTCATGTTTACCATCTAAAGAGTCAGAAGATAACAATTCACTGGAACCTTTGATGATATATCACCCAGATCTTCAGACATCTGATACGCCATCAAGATCGTCGTCGTCCAATCCGAAGAGAAAACTGAAACTTTAAATTTATTTACTTATTTAAGGTTGACTATTGAAAGACTTATTTTAAGCTTTTTTAGGGATCGATCATTAATTATTAGGGAAGAGCTTCTGAAGAGAAGTACGCAATATTGCTTCATCTGTACCATCAAATATTTTTCTTGTTTGTTTAAAAAAGTACTTATCAACTATTTTTGGGTTTCTATCTCATGAGTAAATTGAAGAAACTACTTGTTATTTTTCATCCATTCGTAAGTTTATCCTTATTATGATGAATTCAACTTGTTATTTCGTTCATCAAATAATGAGCGGCTAATTCCATTAGCCGGAGTTATGGGATCCATGGATTAGGTTCTGATAGGTTACTAGGCATTTAATGGATTCAAAGAGTAGTAGGACGTCTTGAAATTCTATTGTTTTGACTGAAATCTATTGGTTGCAAACATTAGATTATGCCTTAGGTTTTATTTTCTTCTAACGGAGAAATAGACTATAGGAAGTGGATTATCAACAGGGACTCAGAAGCTACCAACCTTCTGCTTAATGATTGATACCATAACTAGATTAATCTACCTGAGATAATATCCTATTAGAAATACATAAGTTATCTAAATTTGAGAGAATTAGATAATAAATTGTCTGGTGAGGTCGAGAGATAAGTCAGACAGTATCATAGTCAGGGATATTCTATTGTTTCTACTTACTTCAAGAATCCCAAGCATTACCTAGTAGTTGTTAACTCCCAATACCCATGGTGAACATAACTATGTTTTCTCATTTATATTAATTACAACACTAAAATATTAAAAGTAACAATTGACTCTCCGAGAAATTTAAACCCCCATTTTCGGAAACAGTAAACTACCAGTAAAGTATTTCGTAAACAAATTAAAGTTCACACCTTATTCCCTATGGGATTCGACACCAACCTAGTTGGGTTTTATATTGACTATGATCACTTATACCCATTCAAGAGTGTAATTTGAGCATTATCAAAAATGGCACCATTGTCGAGTAATACGGTTGTAGACTAAATGTTTGTACGCAAAAATTTGCTGATAGTTAAGTTTCCTTGATTTACGTTCATTTATTGTTTTTGTTTATTATAGGTACTGTGTTGTTTATGCTAAACATAAGAAGTTTCGTAGAAACACTATTACCAACCAATCCTTAACCTCATCTGATAGGAAGAATGACTGAACAACAGGAAACAGAAAGACTAGATGCTATGGACAAGGCTCAGGTGAATGTGAAAAATTTGGGTCAACAAGCACTTCACCAGAACCCTGATAATGAACACTTGGGTTATGAGGAATTGCTTAATCCTCAAAACCCAAGGCAAGTTGAGCAAGTTGCTGCACCAGTGTAGCAAAATATCATCAGAAATTGTCCAGTCCGAGGAAGATATGGGCAACAACCTATGCAATATAAGGCTAATGAAGATGATGAGGGAATGGATGTAGCTGGTGCAACGGGTGCTATCATTCCTCCACTGTTGGCACTAGGTGCAAAATTTAACATAATAAGTACCATGATCTAACTCCTGAATCTGAAGGGGTTATTTGGAGGCTTGCCTGGTGATGATCCTAACATGCATTTGGTGAACTTCATCACCATTTGAAAATCCTTTGACAATCCGGGAGTCAGCCAAAATGTGATCTGGTTTAGATTCTTTCCTTTGTCTCTGTCTGGGGAGGAAACAATGTGGTTGAATGAGTTAGACCCTGATTTTATAACCAACTAGAGACATTTGAAAGATGCATTCCAAGAACGGTTCTTTCCCCCCTCTAGAAGGGTATAGTTGAGGGACAAAATTAGCAACTTCAGAAAGCTTCCGACTGATGCATTGCACGAAACCTAGGAAATAATTAAGAAAAAACTTCCACAATATCCAAACCACAATATGACGGACCTATACTTGATAGAGACTTTGTACAGAGCTTTCAACTCTGTGATGAAGCCTATTGTTGATAACGCTATAGGTGGTTCATTCATTAATGTGACACCCCACAATTGCAGTGCCACTTGGATTGCCATTTTGGCCTTTGGCACAATGCGCCAGATTTGCGGACTCTCACTAAAATTGGACAATTGGAAAAATGGACTTCTCCACGATGTAGGGCTATCGCGGAGGGCCACTAGAATTTGACAATTTCAAATTTTCTTAGCTCCGCGATGTGCTGAGAGTCCAAGTGACACTATCAACGTAAAAATCCCATAACTCCTTCATCGAATGTCGGATTTAGGCAAATTTGGTATCGATGGAAATCTTATTCAATTTTTAACATAATAAAAATTTGAAATCTTGAAAATACCACATGAAATAAATGGTATTGATCTTTGAAGCAAATTCTCGACATTTTAGGGTCAAATTGAAGATAAAAAATAATGGGGTATTACAGATGTATTGCATGTTTTGAAGTATTGGGTGAGGAATTTGTGAAAATTAATGTATGGAATGAGTTTATAATAATGAAAGGTCCGTAGGTTTGAATTTTCAACTAATTTTGAGCTAAGGTGTTCTTGGTGTGTTCTTAAGAAGATTGTTATCTTCATATTCAAGTTCATCAAAAGTGAGACTTTGATCCAAAAAGAAGGAATGGAAAAGGTGGAAAAGTATTGTACCAAGGCATATACAAAGGATTCCAAGTATATTCCAAAGAGAGGACAAAAAGGGAGGACCATTTGAGGTTTAAAGGTACATTCAAAGTTGTACAGTGGGTTATGTGCACTTGACCTGCGTTAGTAGTGTGCTTGACCTGCTGCAGCATTAAAGATGAAGGTCAAAACAATGTCACATTAACCAGTTGCCTTCAACATTCCCTCCATCTACGTTTGAAATACTACAGTATCCCTAAAGCAGCTTAAAACAGTAAGCCATCAACCAATTGCGTCTACCCTGCCTTCCATCTGCAGCTAACGTGCTACAGCATCCCCAGTACACATCAGAACAACAAGCAACACCACCACCTACATCCAAGGTGCTCCGTATTTGCTAGAGTACGTCCCAACGTAGCCCAAGCTCAAATCATCCTTCAACAATGCAGATTTACCCCTCCAACACATATCAAATACCAAAACACAAAATTCAAGTATCCAAAGTGCATTCAACACTTTAATTACTTCATTTCTTAAGGTTTGATTCTTTGGTTTTATTTTCTTTATTCCTATTCTCTTCTTTTGATTCTTAAACCAATCATGAACTAGTAATTCATCTACTAAGTTGATTGATTAGCTCTTAAGTCTGAATTCTTTCATAGTCCCAATTATTTTAAGCTTTTTTAGCTTTTATTTCATTGTAACTTTTTGATTCAAGTTCGTAAATTATTTTTATTTCTTTGAGTCATTAAAACAAGAATCTACTCCGATCGCAAAGTAGAGATTGACACATTATTGTCTACCGAAGTATAAAAAACTATCAACATTGGCCGCTCCAATTGTGAGGATCATAAAGGTGAGATTATTATGAGTGTTGTTGATGATCTTTACTACTAATCTTGTTTGATCATTTGATAGGTACAAGGTGATATAAGGAAGCATTTCTTCCATAGCCCCAGACAATTTTGACCACTGTATAGGAAACTATGATTGTGGTGATGATAGTTACACTATCAAGTATATGGAAATTATGAGGGCTATGAATGTATCATGATCAAGAGATGGATGAAAATAAAGGCTACTATTTTGAAGGATAATGTGATATGAATGATGACCCTAATTCTTATAGTGATTATATGAAGATGAAGAGCTTTATGATGGTTCATATGATGAAGATGGGTCATGTGTAGAGTATTACACTTTCCACTTCGATCCTAGAGGTAATGTAAGGTATAACCCATTCTCTTACAAATCATATGAGGATCATGGTGAAAATATATGTGAGGATTGGGAAGTTTTGCATTCCTTATTTAGTAGTACTTCTTATCAAGGTCATATTGGCGTCAATGGTTATGCTAACTATAGTAGAGGTTGCTCCATGGGAATTAAAGAGCGTACATCTCGAAAGCCTAGGGGTACTACATCTTAATCTTCTTATCCTAGAGCCCAAACGTATGGAAAGGTGAAGCATGGTAGATATGGATGGTATAATAGGAGTAAAGATCTTCCTACTTGACACGACATGACTGAGGGACTTTTCGTAATGGGCATCCCAAGTCCATCCAGGACCCGGGACCACCCCAATAGCCAACCCAATCATCCAAAGACACACCTTGAGTCAGATGATTTCAAAACATATAACAAGATAGCATGTAATTGTCCAAATCCAAACTCTAGGATAGGTTTGACTGACACAGAACCAACCGTGTCCAACCATCCCAAACCCAACCGATAACTATAACCCAACAAAACCCATAAGCCAAAACCAATGAAATAACCAAACAATGTTCCATAACATAATGTTAAAGTATGGAACAATAAGAAATTTGTTCAAAGTTATTGTCCCTAATCCCAATGCCAATACTAAGGTTGACACCATTACCGATCCCGCCTATACTAACCCATAGAATCTTTATGAAAGAAAAAAAAAGAAATATTTGGTTGGGATATGCCCACAACCATAGCCGAAATCAATATCCATAAACAATCTAAAGTATGTAAAATAATCCATGAATAAGAAATGGAGCCTTTCGGAATATGGAAGTCACCACTTCAGTCTAATAGCTGATTCAAGTACGATCACTAAGCAGGAGGAGTAGGATGGTCGATTCTTTCATCGCATAGGGATATAGCCTCCAGAGTATAGGTTAGCGAGTGAACTCTACCAAGTCTCAAGAAAAGGATAAAATAATGCCAACAAATAAAACAATGTAAACCAACCATATGCATACAAAACATACATATATATATAACCGTGTTGGGTAAGGGAGCCGGGTTTAACATGTATTTTAAAATATTAACCTGGGTATATGAAGCTTAGCCATACTTAAGCACCCATGTGACCCCCTGAATGGGCCTCAATGTGTAGCCGCACGAATCACAGATACCATAAGCATAGGGGATTCTCAAGTACCCTTACCCTCCATGATATATCAGTATAATGTACGTAGAAGATTCCTATGTACCTCATAGTATTATATATAGTCGCCATGACTAACCCCTCAGGTAGGCAAACATGAGTTTCCAGTGTCTTTTCTTTGAAATCCCACCTTCACGGTTAGCTATCACACCCCACCATTATTATCTAATTAAAACCATTTCCATCTAACCTAACTATTCTTATTAGACAAGGCTATGAGTAGTTGTATCATCATACCAACTTTAGTTTTGAAACATTGTCCTTAGCCAACCAATGAGGATTCCCATGTACCCCATATGTTATATTATCCAATTAACTTTGAGGAGTCCCGTGTACCCCACAAGTGTTCCATTATTTAGTTGCATGAGGGAATTGCTTATACCCCAAAAGGAACTTAATTAACCATAACCATGTCCACTAAGACCACACCAATTAACCATTCCAAACCATTTACACCATTTATACCATTTAGGGTTTCATTACTAAATCATACCATGTAATAGTACCATTAAAAGTTCTATAATATAGTAAAAGCATTATCAAAGGTATTTTATCAAATATGTTGGGGGTTAGTATTTTTAAAACCAAAACCATATACTAATTAACCATTCCCATGCAACCAATTGTCCAAACCACCATTAAATCATATAAAAACATAATTAAAGACATGGGAAATCATAACCAAGCATTTATGACCAAAACCCGAACACATATTTGTAAACACTTAAACCATACAATAATCAAGCGTTGATAACATTGTATAAATCATGCATTTAGTTGGAACTAACAATGAGGGAGAAGTATCTTGCCTTAAATTTAGTAGATGATGTAGATAGATCACTAACACAAGGCCCAAATTGATTACCTTAGTGAAACCCTAGCTTTCATTTACCCAAAACCCTAGAGAGGATTAAAAAGTGTTTTCTAAGTGTTAATGGATAGAATAATAGGAAAATAACCTCCCAAGTATGTTAAAAGTCATGAGGCCTCGATAGGTTAAGTGGGAAAATATCCATATTTCTGCTAATTAAAGTGCATAAAAATCCTGCATATAGGTACGATTCATCGTACCGGTCATACTGTTCCATATGAGTGGTACGCACCCCTCATACCCTAGGCTCCCCCTTGGACCCAAAATTGTCTAAGGTACAACTTATCTAAGCGAAGTCACACCCAAAGCATACGACTAGTATCTCTACACCTTATCCGTAGGAGAATAGAGCCACAAGAGGTTTGAACAATGTCCACTATATGAGTCCATGATATGACTCGTACCCTGGCGTATGACTCATGGTGAGCTACTCGTACTCAGATCCAAGTTAGGCTACCAAATCTAATATTAAGTGAAAGAAAAAGACCAAACAAAAATGGCGGTATCCAACCATACAACTCATACCAACCCATGTCATACCCATTCCAAAAACCAATCCAATCCCACCAACTAATACTGGTCAGCATACGTCTAGGGCATACCATTCATATCCTACTATATGACTAGTACCCATCGACTGTATGTTGTCCAGAATTCCAAATTCCAAAAAATATTCCAAGGTTCCAAAACCCAAGGTGTTTCAGTGTCACAACCCAAGCAGAGGCCCTAGCCGCGACGGGCATCTCAAACCATAAAGGCCCGAGAACCCTTTCTAACTACAATGACAAGCATGATTCATATATTATATAAATGTAGAAAACAACTTGGAAACATAGTCATCTTTTTATTTTAACTAATAATATCGAAATGGGTTCATAAAGATTCAAAACCATTTAATACAAGTCTGCGAAATCTCTACCAAACTGAAAATAACATCTGTCTGAAATTGGGACAAGGCACCCAGTCAGACGATGTCATCACATAAGAATAACACGACTTTTTAATTAAGGGAGGCTCACTAACTATGAATACTGACAATGATCTACTACTTAGCAGGACCCCGAGACTGAGCCTTAAATCCTGGAATATACGGAGGTCAATAAAAAATGTACTGGTAGGTAGAACAATCCCAAAGAAAATATATTCTTATACAAAATAAGTGAGAGCATTTCACAAATACATGTCATCGTAAAACATTTGAAAATACATGGGCATAATTTGATGAGCTTCATAACATTTTCTTATAATCATGACTCAACTCTTTATTTCATTTTTGAATTAGATGATATACCCTATAATCTATAATTCCATGGGCTATATGGACTCCACCCTTGATTTGGTGACCAAGCCCCCAATCCAAGTTTGTCGTAAGGATTAGAGTATCAGTAAGGGAGAGAGGCAAGATCACAAAGCAGGGTGCCATAATTCCCCAATCAAATAAACATGCCATGGTCATGCACAAGATCACAAAGAAAGGATCCTAACCATAGTCTCAAATTGGTACGACATGAATTAAGGTACACAAGATCACAAAGAAGGTACCATAATCTTGTGTCGGCAAATCATGGTTTCCAGCATTTACTCCTTCAACTCGTGCTCTCTTTGGGTAACCATCTAGATCTCTTTCATCCCTCTTTTGTTCTTTAAAACCATGCTTCATGCTTATGAAACATTCAATTCTTATTCTATTAAGGGCATATCATCTCTGGGTATCATTATACCTAACCTTGGAAGTCATTCAAATCATACCACATCTTATCCGCCATTCATATTCAAAAATATAAATATGACCAGCCAAAGATTTTATCAAATCACATGAGAGTTATTATATTAAAAACATGGGCAAACACACCCTCTTATCAAAACTTAAATTTATATTGGACAAGTCAATCATTAATCACATACAGTTTTTCATTAGAAAACCATGACATTTAGAATAGAAATCACCTCATTGAAAAATATGTGAAACAACCATCCATATCAAGTAAAGAGGAATTTAAACTCAAGAATCATCTTAATTCATTGAACAACCCCAACATTGATTATACGTAAATCTCATGATTAAAAATGGACTTTTTATTCATGCTCTCAAAAACTATTCACAGTTCAATACCATGCAAAGACGATAAATTTCATCATAGGGAAGGAAATTTCACAAGTCACATTAGTAAATCACTTTTCAAGTTCAAATCATACATTCACGAGTTTATAAATCAAGATAATGGAAAACCCCCATGAAAAATGCATACATCCATCAAATTGGGTTCATGATGCATGCTCTTAAAATAATTTTACAAAACCCATTCCATATACATAACTTTAAATCTTGTTAAATTAATAAAACCTATGCCCATAACATTTAGGATAGCACCATGTACCTTGTGAATGAAAAAGATTTTGAATTAACTTGAAATCTAGCCTTGAAAGAATAAGCCTTGGAGCCTTGGAAGAAACCCTAATTTTTTTCTTGTTCTCGAGGGTGCAGAGAATTATAAGATGTTTAAAACTGATTAGAGATGAATAATAATGCTTATGGTATGATTTAATTAATGGGGGAGTATTTTGGGTTGAGGCGAAGACCAAAATACCCCTCCGAAGCTGAATAAAATTTTCTGAAATTTTCATTTGTTGATGACTTGGCTGATGGCTTACCAAATTTGTTGATAACCTATCAGCCTAGTCGTCAAATCCTTTTTATGTTCTCATTAAGGTTGACGACTTGGCTGATGGGTCATCAACTTGTTGACAACCTGTCCACCCAATCGTCATTTCCTTCAGTGTTTCAGCCTAAGGTTGATGACTTGGCAAATGGGTCAACTTGTTGATAACCTATCAGCGTAGTCGTCAGCTTGACTCCAAAAGGATATGCTGAGGTAATATGGGCATAACATCCCACTCTGATAGCTGATTAAGGTGAAACCAGATGCATTGGAAACACAACTCAAAGACCTTTCATTTGATACACATTAGGATACCTAAATCAATATATTCTAGGGGATACACTAATCTATAGTGGACCATAGCTGGAGTACTCATCAAAACTCTATACACAAAAAAGTCCTCAACTCGTCTTTGAGTTACGAGGGTATTATGACCTCGATCAATATACAAGGATATCTCATATCATATATTTGATAATACGACATATATCTACATAGAAAATTTTGGTTCAATTCTGTACGCATAGGAACAATTAATTGAATTCTACCACAAAAATGTGGGGTGTTACATTATCTCCTCCTTGAAATCATTCATCCTCGAATGATGTGTAGGATTTTTTTGATGCTTTAGAAGTATGGAATAATGGATGTAATTTCATATTAGGAATTTTATTTTCCTCAATGAAACTTACGTATACATTTAAGAAGAGCTTCGTGGTATCACCAAGTATATTGTGTAAGCACAAAATCATGAGATAATGAAACTTGACATTGACATGATCTTGGCATATGTTCACCCATGATCAAAACATTGTAAGGCATGAATATTCCTAAGAATCCTCGGCTTGATTGAGATTGGTATAAGACTTGTGATTAGATTCCCATGTGACATATGAATAGATTAGAAACATTCTATACCTCAAATTATACATCTATTAGCATTTAAATTCTTTTCCGATTCTTATCCACTATGATTTTAACTATGAATACCACATTTCAACATCTCAATCTCCTAACTCCCCCCCTCCCCCCTCCCACAAAATACATAACTATAAGATCTTAAGTCTAACTAAATCGTACATCCATGTAGAAGCCCAACCCAGAGTAAAAAGATTCTAGCTTAAGATATGGGACCCTATATTCTGCATCCCTTGAAGAATACTTCTCTATCTTATCACTATAATCGAACAACATCATGCCTTAAATCGAGGAGTACTAACCACAAAGTGCATTGGTTTGCATTTTCATCTATCATAACATCTAATCCTATCATTACTACACCCACTTTATGGATCTGTCCACTAAGACCAGCAATTTCAATCACTCTCACAAAGATTTTTGCCACCTATTTCCTTCCTAACTATTTCACATAACAAAAGTTCATCTCCTTCTTCTATAACCTTAACTTAAAAAAACACATCAAAATTTTCACTTTAAATAACATCTACTCCCCTACCTAAAACATTACCATGCTTCCACAACCACCATCATACCCACAAACGGAGGGTTATTTAGTGATCCGAGAATAGGCATCATGAATAAGAGTAACACTATTTAACTATGACTTATACTTATTGCACTACTCAAGGTGGGACATAAGGTGAAGATATGATACAATAGACATGAAGTACTTCATACATCAGATGTCTAGATCATAAATAGATAGTCTTTCGGTCATAAACACAACACAACATGAGTTCTTAGGACAGGGTACAGTGAGAAGCATGAGCGCATACATCATGAGTTGTATAATTTAAAGGTGGAATTCATGAAGTAAACAATTGAGACAGGGATTGCTCCTTGGAGCTATTGCTTTTTATTTTTAGAGATTAGATAGTCATGATTTTGCATGCACCTTATCACATTGGGCTAGACCCGACATAAAATAGATCGGTAACATATGTGAAACATAGTTTCTTAGAACTAAGAATTACCTGAGACATGCATTTTTATGGATCATGAGCAACATAACATAGAGCTTTGATACTTGGAATATGGGATCACTGAGGAACATTATTGTTTCTAGTTTGGAGGTGGGAGCATGCCATGTTACATAGATAGCTCAAACCTTAGACATAGGTAGGAATTGAATACATAAAACATTGGTAGATGTCCATTAAAATTAAAGTAGAAGTAGCTTGCTTGAATAGGAATTGATTTATCATAATACTTACTTGAAACTTGACACCACAAGAAAATTCAAGAACTACCTTAATTCATCATCTCCCCATTAGATCAAAGTCACAATTATAGGCTTGAGGACATAACATCTCATTAAATCTACAAGCACAACTCTCATCACCATGGGGTATCACTATACACATAAAAGCTTAACTCTCCCTCATAAACTATACTACGAAGGCATTGCTTCCCAAGAATGCTACCCTTAACTTTTGCTAGCCTCTGTAGCCACCACACTACAACTCACACTCTCACGAGAATACACATCCACATTTCTTATCACATAATGATCCATTCTCCACTACTCAACCCACTAACCATAGATCTTTAATCACATAACTTTCAACTTCAGAAAATTTGTAAAGCTATACCAAAGGCGCATATTGCCTACTATGTTTCCTTGATTCAACGCTAACGTACACATTACAACAACTTATCCATACTATAAAATTCAAGAATGTGAGCTAGGGAAATATGGTACCTAATATCATACTACCTGGGGGTGCAACTTATTCTTATATACTTATGCCCTTATCCATTTACTAACTCAACCACGATGCATCATTTTTTTAACAATGACTATATATATATCACAATTATCCACTCCTTATACCGTAAGTTGCCAACCTAGGCTATTTCAAACACTACACCAAGCCAACTAATTCATTCCCACAAAACATGAATTATCAATCTTGAGCTACTATTCTTACCACTAGACTCCACATCTAATGTTTTAAGTCTATTGTCTAACGCCAATCATGTAACATCGATGAAACATACCATATACTATAATAGTCCATCAAAATGGGAAAACAACCCAAATTCCTCATTTCACTTAACTTCTACCTATAATCACATCCCCTTCATGACATCACTACAACACCTCAAAATCCTCTAAATACCTTCTCACATGTAGTACTAGTTTACAACTATTAGAGAAAAAGAGACAATCAAGAGTGTAAAGTCACATAATAGGGATAGTTAATCTTAATCTTATAATATGACCCATTACGACCTTATCAACAGGTTCAATTTTCTCACATTAAGTCTACTTACCCATGCACACATTTAAACTAATTTCAACATTCCTTAAACATCACTAAGTTTTTAACAATTTAGTCTATACTTATAACTTTTTGGTAAATCTACCCTTTTCGATTTACCACCTATAAATGATTTCTACAATCACCATAACTATCAATTCTAAGATCCTTCCCTATTATGAATTAATAATAATCATAGCCAATCACTTCCTCCACAGACTACCATACGATTTATAAACCATGCTACAACATTAGTATATCACTATACAATAGCAATCTATCCCTCAATCAAAGGTTATATACCTAAAACTAGCTTATTAATGCAAAAATCCTCCTCACCCTGACTCCTAAAATTGATACTCTATACCACTTAACTTTTGGGCCATTTTACTACCAATAGGTCATGACACATTAACATATATTACTACTTGGGTGGAAATAGTGTTCCAATATGTTGCTACATACCTATACCCTTAAGCATGACATATGCAACAAGTATTTTTAAAGGAACTGAATACACTTCATTCCTCAGACTGAAAAACACGACTTCATCAGGATAAAGGTATACACTCAAATCAATAAACCTTGAAGCGCTAATGGATTCCTCACAAGGCCTTGTGCCATTTTATAATCTTTTATAACTTAATTAAAAAAGACCACATCATAGAGGCTCTAAGCTTCTGCACTTGAATCGGCTCAACAATGAGACAGTTAATAAAATAAGAGTACAGAAGGAATTTGGATTACTTCAAAATGAACAACACAATGGAATGATATAGAGTAGAAGAAAAGTGAAACATTCCTAAATGCCTAGTAGCTTCCTCCTTATAAGTATGGCGCGCTACACACCCATAAAAATGACCCTACCCAACGATACTTCACAGATATACTAGGATGATGAACTATGGTCTGATACCAAACTTCTCATGACCCGAGCTTGGGCCTTGGCCACGACGGTGATCTCAAACCATAGAGGCTCAAGAACCCTTTCTAACTGGCAATCACAAGCATAATTCATATTAATATATAAATGTGGAAAACAAAACAGAGAAATGGTCATCTTCTTATTACAACTAATAATACGGAAATGGATTCATAAAGATTCAGAACCATCTAATACAAGTCTGTGAAATCTCTACCAAACTGAAAACAACATCTATCTGAAATCAGGACAAGGCACCCCATCAGACCATGAACTTAAACCAATTGAAATCATCATATAAAAATAAGATGCCATCAAAAATAAGGGAGGCTCACCAACTTTTAATAAATGACAATGATCTACTACTTTGCGGGACCCCGAGACTGAGCCTCAGATCCTGGAATATAGGGGGTCAATAAAAAATGTACTAGTACATAGAACAATCCAAAAACAAAATATATTTTTATACAACATAAGTGAGATCATTTCATAAAAACATGTCATCATAAATATTTTTAAAATACATGGGGATAATTTGATGAGCTTCAACATATTTTCTTGTAATCATGACTCAACTCTTTATTTCTCTTCTGAACTAAATGGTAAACCCTACAATCTATAATTTCACAAGTTATATGGAATCCACCCTTGACTCTATGACCAAGCCCCCAATCTAAGTTTGCCTCAAGGATTAGAGTAACAGTAAGGCGGACATGCGAGATCACTTAGTAGGGCACCATAATCCCCAATCAAATCGGCATGTCATGGTAGTGCTCAAGATCACAAAGCAGGGCTTCTAATCATAGTACCAAATTGGTATGACATGAATTAGGGTACACAAAATCACAAAGCAGGGTACTATAATCCCGTGTCAGTAAATCATAATTTTTAGCATTTAGTTTTTCAACAAGTGCTCTTTTTTGTTAACCATCTAACTCTCTACAAGCCCATTTTTAGTTCTTTAAAACCATGTTTCATGCTTATGACACATTCCATGCTTATTTTGTTAAGGGAATATCATCTTCATGTATCATTATACCAAACCTTGCAAGTCATTCATATCATAACACATCATATCCGCTCTTCTCATTCAAAAATATGCATATGACCACCCAAGAATTCATCAAATCAATAAGAGTTCTAATTTCAAAAAGATGTTAAAAATCATGAAAACACAGTCACTTTTCAACACAAAAATGTGTGGTGGAAAATTCAATCATTAATCACATGCAGTTTCTTCATTAGTAAACCATGGCATTTAGAATAGAAATTGCCTCTTTGAATAGCACATGAAAAAATCATCCATAACAAGTGAAGAGGTATTTAAACTCAAGAATCATCTTCATTCATAGAAACAACCCCACAATTAATTATATGTAAATCTCATGATAAAAAATGGGCTTTTAATTCATGCTCTCAAAATAATTCACAGTTCAATAACATGCAAAGATCATAAATTTAATCATGGGGAAAGGGATTTCACAGTCACATTCTTAAATAACTTTTTGAGTTCAAATAACATAAGTGCGAGATTATAAATTAATCTTATGGAAAACCCCATGAAAAATATGTGCATTCATCAAATTGGGTTCATAATGCATGCTCTTAAAATAATTTTCCAAAACTCATTCCATATGCATTCATATATATAACTTTAAGCTTATTAAACTCATAAAACCTATGCCCATAACATTTAGGATAGCCCCACGTACCTATTTGATGAAAAAGAATTTGAATTGGCCTAAAATCTAGCCTTGAAAGCATGAGCCTTGGAGCCTTAGAAAAAACCCCATCTTTTTTTCTTGTTCTTTAGAGTGGAGAGGATTATGAGATGTTTAAAACTGATTAGGGGTGAATAATAATTCTTATGGTATGATTTAATCAATGCGGGAGGATTTTGATGTGAGTAAAATACCAAAATGCCCCTCCGAAGTTGAATAAATTTTTTTAAAAGTTTTCCTCTGTAGATGACTTGGCTGATGGCTTATCAAATAGGTTGATAACCTTTCAGCCTAGTCATCAACTCCCTTTAATGTTCTGCTTAAGGCTGACGACTTTGCTGATAGGTCGTCAACTTGTTGATAACCTATCAGCCTAGTCGTCACTTCTTTTAGTGTTTCTACCTAAGGTTGACAACTTGGCTGATGGGTCATCAATTTATGATAACCTATCATCCTAGTCATCACCTTGATGATAGAAGGACATGCTGAGGTAAAATGGGCATAACTTCAAACTTTGATATCGGATTAAGGTGAAACTAGATGCATTGGAAAGACAACTTAAAGGCCTTTCATTTGATACACAGTAGGATACTTGAATCAATATATTCTTGGAGATACACTCATATAAGGTGGACCTTATCTGGTGCATTCGTCAAAACTTTATTCGCAAAAAAGTGCTCAACTCGTCTTTGAGTGGGGAGGGTATTATGACCTCGATAAATATACCAAGATATTCTTACATCATATATTTGATAATCCCATACATATCCACATAGAATAATTGGCTTCAACTCTGTAAGCATAGGAATAACGATTTGAATTCTAGCCCGAAAATATGGGGTGGTACATTCAGTCTCCCTCACTAGGATCATTAGTTCCCGAATAAAGTACAAGGTAGTACAAGCACTAATTACACCCCTTAGATGCATCTACTCTTACATGTAACAAAGATGCAGAGAAATCAAGTAGTGTCATTTGCATTATCAACTATAAATAAAGAACACATACTTTCTGTACGAATATCCGAAGTCGAGAAAAAATACGGATATTTGGACTTCATGCCTGCTTCCACTTCACATGTAGCCTCTTCTACTCCTGGTTCCTCCATAGAACCTTAACTAAGGCCACATCCTTTGCCTATAATCGAAGAACTTGTCGATCCAATATCTCAACCTAGATCTCTTATAAGACAAGGAATAATAGACAGCCAAAACTTTTCAAATGAACCACTAAAGAAGGATCACCAAGAAACTTCCTCAACAATGAGCATGAAATACCAGATGAATGGATCTCAAGCTAGAAGTTAACTCCTATTCATATGCCATATTACCAAACCTCCAAAAAAACCATAAGGACCAATATACTGGGGACTAAACTTCCACTTTTTACCAAACCACATGACTCCATTCATGGGAGATACCCTTAGGAACAGCTTATCCCCAACCTCAAACTCAAAGTCTATACGCCTAACATCTGCATAGGACTTTTGGAAAGTTTTTGCAACCTTAAGACTATATCAAATCACCTTAACCTTTTCCATAGTTTGATAATCCAAATCTGCACCAAACATATCCTCCTCATCTACCTCAAACCACCTAATTGGAGACCTACACCTCCTATCATACAATACCTCAAAATAGGCCATTCAAATACTATAATGGTAACTATTATTATAATAAAACTATACCAAAAGGTAGGTGCTCATCCTAATTACCACCATTGTCGATAACACATGCCTGAATCATATACTCTACTATCAGAATAGTCCTGTCTGCTTCCCATCTATCTTTGAATAAAAAATAGTACTAAGTCTCACCAGAATCCCTAAACCCTGTTGAAATGACCGCAAAAAGTGAGATGAAAACTATGTGCCACGATCAGAAATAATCGAAATAGGTACCCCAAGCAGCTTTAGGATCTCAAAAAGATACTATCTTGCATAATCATTAGCCAAAAAGTTAGTTCGTGTTGGCTAGAAGTGAGCAGACTTTAGCATACTATCCACGATAACCCAAATAGAATCAAAATGTTTCCAAGATTGAGGAAGACCAGTAACAAAATCCATATTGATTACCTCCCATTTCCATTTTGAAATTCCATTTCCTGATACAACCCACTAGGTATTATTTGCTAAACTTTTACTTATTGGTACACCTGTACTTCGCTACAAAGTTAGCCGCATACCTATTTATACCATTCCACCAATACACCTCCTAGAGGTCATGATACATTTTAGTAGAACGGGATAAATAACATAGAGCAATTCATGCGCGTCAGCTAATACTCT
Source organism: Capsicum annuum (assembly GCF_002878395.1). Lineage (NCBI taxonomy): Eukaryota > Viridiplantae > Streptophyta > Magnoliopsida > Solanales > Solanaceae > Capsicum > Capsicum annuum. Next base: position 1,321,001 of record NW_025896054.1, read on the forward strand.
TTCACTCAAACCATCCACATCAGCAACATATAACCTCTCTTGGCAACTCAATGTACCATTACCATTGAACTCAATTACCATTACCTTGTTCCCACATACATCACCCTTGATTTTCACTAAGATAGGATCTAGCATTTGCTTCTCCTTGATTTACCCACCAAGAGATGATCAAACCACTTCCTGTACCGTTCTACCTCTATTCTCGGAGTCTAGAAGACGGACTCCAAGATTAGCCAAGTGGTAAATATCCTTCACCAACTCTGGCTTCTCCTTTTCCACATAAGACAAAGTCTCCATGGATAACTTGATAAGATCATCAACAACCACATTAGCTATACCTTGGTGGTGGTGAAGACTCATATCATAATTCTTGAAACAATCCAACTATCTTCTTTTCCTGGGATTTAGTTACTTCTGAGTGACCACATACTGTAAGCGCATATAATTTAAAAAGATGTCCATATACACTCTATATAAGAAATGCCGCCAGATTTTTAAAGGAAAAACAACTGCTAAGAGCTCCAAATCATGAGTAGGATAATTCCTCTCATGAACCATTAACTGCATGGAAGCATAGGGTATAACATTCTCAAGCTGAATCAAAACACAACCAAGTACAACACGAGACAAAGAACAATAAACCACAAACCTCTTATTACCTTCAAGCAATGTAAAAACTGCAGCCAAAGTTAGATTATTATTAAGCTTCTCGAAACTACCATCACAAGATTCCAACCCATAAAACTTTGCCTTCTTCAGAGTCAACTTAGTCAATCGGGCAACTATAGTAGAAAAACCTTCCACAAATATCCTATAATACCCGACCAAACCCAAGATGCTCATAATGTCGGCTGGAGTTGTGGGTTTAGGCCATCTTTTAACCACAACAATCTTTTGATGATCTACCATAACCCCCTCACTAGAAATAATATAACTAAGAAAACTTACAACATTCAACCAAAACTCACACTTAGAGAACTTGGCATATAACTATTGTCCTTTTAAGGTATGCAACACCACACAGAGGTGATTAGCATAATCCACCGCAATCATAAAATACACTAGGATGCCATCAATGAACACAATGACAGAGGTATCTAGAAACTTCCTGAAAACTCTGTTAATCAAATCCATAAATTCTGTCGAAGCATAAGTGAATCCAAATAACATTACCAAGAACTAAAAGTGCCCATAATGAGTTCAGAAAGCCATCTTACGGATATCCACCTCCCTAATCTTAAGATGATGATACCCTGACCAAAGATCTATCTTAAAAAAGAACTTTTCACCTTAGAACTGATCAAACAAGTTTACTATCCTTGGAAGAGGATACTTGTTCTTAACCGTCACCTTATTCAACTACCTATAGTCAATGCACATCAAAAGGGAACCATCATTCTTAGCATGAATAAAACTGGTGTACCCCATTGTGACAGACTAAAAAGAATAAAATGCTTATCTAAAAGATCCTTAAGTTGATCCTTGAGTTCACTCATATCAGCCAGAGCCATTCTATAAGGAGGAATAGATATTGGACGAGTGTATAGAATCAAAACAATAATAAACTCAGTCTCCCTGATTGAAAGAAAACCAGGAAGATCGTCTGAAAAGATTTCACGAAACTCATTCACCACTAAAACCAAATGAAAAGAAGGGCCTTCTAACATAGAATCTTTAAGCCAGACCAAATAATAGAGACAACCTTTAGAGATTAATCTCCGAGCTCTAAGATAAGAAATAAACCTCCCCTAGGAGCTAGGGAACCACCCTCCCACTCAATAAGCAGTTCACCAAGAAATCTAAAGACAATCTTATGGGTCCGACAATCTAAGGACGCGTAACAATAATGCAACCAATCCATCCTCAAAATAACATAAAAATCCACCACATTGATGTATGAGCTAATGATAACATATTTGAGACTTTTAAATTAGAATAATTTCAAAGTCTTAAGCGACTTTTGTTGTTTTGATTGTCTTATGTTTGAATTTATAGTAGAAGCTATGATGCAAGAGAACCAACAAGGATGGAAGCAAAGGAGTTGAAATCTAAAGTAATTTGAAGAGAAGTGTGGCTGATGACATTTCTGATAAGTCATCAGCCCCTATGATAAGTTATTAGCTTCATCCTCAGCCTCAGACATAGAATGCATCTGAGATGAGAGTTGTAATGAAATTTTGTGATAATCCATCAAAGAGCTAATAGGTCATCAAAATTGGCATCACCCTAAGGCAGAACATGAGAGTTGAGGTAGAGATTTGACGACATTCGTGATAAGTAGTCAAGAAGTTGATAGGATGTCACAATTTGTCGTCACCCTAAAGTAATGAGTATCAAAAGAAAAGAGAAGCTGATGACATTTGTGATAAGTCGTCAGCCTCTTGATAGGTTATCACGAATGGCGTCACCTATTTCAAAGAATTTCTAAACTTTATTATTTTTTTTTCCATAATTATGGTGAACTATTTAAAGCATTGTTTAGGATTTTCTAGGACAGTTTTGGAACATATTTTAGACATACGTATTTTAATATTTTCTCTCTCTAGTTTCTTGACTTGAATAAGCAATTACTTTGAAGAGAATATCATCATTATTTTGGGATTACTATTATGATCTAATCAGAGAATCTCTAGTATCTATTCATCTTGTGGTTTTATATTTCAAATCATGAATATAACTAGTTGTTTCGATTATTACATCATGAGTGGCTAAATTCCTTTAACCAGAATTATGGGATCAAGGATTAAGTCTTGATAAGGTGATGAGTGTTGAAGATTAAAAAGGTGGTAGGACTCCTTGATAATTTTTAGGTTTTAATTATTGTCAATTGGTTACAAATAATAGATAACACCTTTTTATTTGCTTGATAAAGAAATCAAATTTAGTGGGAAGTGAATTATTACAGGGACTTCGAAGCACTAAAAACTTCCATTTAATAATTGACGCTATAACAAGGTTGATAAACCTGAGGTAAAATCTATCATAAATATAAAGTACTTAAGTTCGAGAGGATTAGGTAATTAAATACTTTAGTAGGTCGAGAGACATTTTGGCATAACTTAAGTAAATATAACTTGTTATCCTACCTACTATGGGAATATTGAACCACCATTAGCATCTGTCATGTACCAAAACCCCTATTAAATATAATTTTGGTTTTTCTATAAACTCTTTATTACAAACACCGAAGCTAAAGTGACCAACATTCATTGGATAATCTCTAAAACCCCCATTTTATCTTTTTGTACCATCTGCTTGAATTCAACTTGTTGCTATAGTTTCAAATTAGTACAATTGCCACTCATATTATTTCTTATCGATTGGATCCCGACTCTAAAAGTTGGCTAAATATATTGACGACGATCACCTTGCAATAAATTGACATGTAAGTTAAGAGTTATTAAAAAATGGTGCCGTTGTCGGGGAACAATTTGGTGTATTGAGTTAGTTTGGAATTCTAGCCTACTTGCTTGAATTCAAACTTATAAATATTTGTTTTTAGTTTACTTTTATTTGTTGTGTTTGATAGATTTTTATTTTAGTTTACTTAATACTATGGCATCGTGGAATGAACATGATCTTGGTGGTTGGAAATCTTATCTTGATCATCCATGTCCATATTGTGATGAACCTCACTTTTGGAAAAATTGTAGATATTCTCCTCAGAGAGAGATATGTTCACCATCTCCACCCTATCGGGAGTATGATTGTTCTATATGTGGTGGTCAAGATGGACATTGGATTGATTACCCAAATTCCCCCTCCACCCATTGTGCTAACCCAAATTGTAGTTCTTCTTATAGTTTTGATAGGTCTTTTGGTCGTAAAAAGAAAGAACGAAGCACTGAAAAGAGTGGCATTGAAGTTATGCTTCAACTAATGTTGGATTGTATGGACACAACCAATGATATCTTATGTGATATACATCAATACATTAGGGTATTTAACAAATAAATAGAAAGGATAGGGGAGATAGATATCTAGGTCAATCATCCAAAGCACTCTTCTACATTATGTTTAGATGATATCTTATCTTTGGAATCATTTAGATTAATTGAAGAGTGTGAATATAAGGAGAAATAATCCTATACTGAGGATGATCTTGACGTTGATCAACCCTTAGAGATTTCTCAAGCAACCGAACCAACCATGAGGGATGATGCCAAGACAGGGGAAATGGTGCTAGAGGCAAAAGAAGAAATCAAGCACAATCCTTGTGAAGACTCAAGCCTATTTTGGGGTAAAGATACTAATAGGGATGCTACTCCGAAAATAAGAGTTATTCCTCATTCGAACCACTTTTCATTATTATGCATGGTGGATGTGGTGAAAGTCGAATCACCAAAGCAAATGATGAATTTTGAAAATGAGGAGGAAAATTCTTACATTTCGGAGTTTATCTTTCCAAAGAGGTATACCACAACCCCAATCATAAAAGCGAAGAACCCTAAAGATCGATGTCTATTTAGTGGCTTTTTAAGATCCTCACTGCTTCCCAATGAGCCCATATGAGAGTTTGATACAAAATTGGGCAAGCGGTTCAAGTCTTCAAAGTGGCGTGATAGAACATTCCTTATCATGCCCTCACCTTTGCCTAATGGACCTAAAAGTAGTAAAGATCAAAAGATGGGCCTACAATTCAAATCGTGTAAGTGGAGGGACAAAGGATGACTGAATGATGTTGTGCCGCGACAATAAATTAGGCGCTGCTTGGGAGGTAACCCAAGTTATTTTGTTGTTTGTATTCATATTATGTGATTTACATCAGATCTTTGCACCCATAGTGCCACATGTATGTTTCTAACTATCTTGTTTTGGTTTGATGCATTTGGGACTTTGCATGATTTTAAGTTAAGGGTGGGACTACTTATGGGTGTTGATATCCTCTTGGGGTTTTTGTTGTCGTGCCTCATTTCCCCGGAGTCTTATTCCTAGTAGAGCCAGCATATTTTGGCGTATTGTGATTTATTGTAAAATGTTGTAGTTGACTAGGAGAAATACCAGTACCTTAGGCAGTTAACATGTTTTTGTTGATTTTTGAGCATCTCTCCAATGGTCTGAAGGTTTAAATATGTGATTTGCATCTAAGTGTTACCACTGTGCACCTTTGTATGGAATTTGTAATGTCCCAGAAAATGGGTCCTGGAGTGACACACGGTGCTTGAGGCTATCAGTAGCCCTAAGCTAACCCTTTGAGCCATTTTCATTTAGTTCAACACAAATCAATGGGGTTTCCATAAATAACCCTCAAATATCAACAGAGTAGTCATCATCCAAGAATAAAAGAATTTTAGAAAGATAACAAAATATGACTTATTACTCAACTCCCAACATCTATACTAGTATGACAAGCCTCTAAGAAAATCAATAAAACCAGCGAGCCATTGAGACATGCCCCAACTGATTCATACTCAGTCATCAAATGTAAACAATTCCATGAAACCAATATCAGACATCACGTCCCCGGAACATGAGGAATTACCACAAAAGAGGATGTAGAATAGCGTGCCCAAAAAATCACTGTCGAACCTGGAACTGAGCACCTGAACCTACATTCTGAGAAAATGCAGCCCACATCTGAAGATGTGGGTTGGTACCATGGAAAGGAACCGAGTATTTAGGGGTGTATGTAGTTGTATAAACATCATCATCATAATTATTTATAAAAAATATGCAGGATGTATGAAAGACTCACATAGCCCGAAGAAAATCATCATAATCATGAGAGGATGAAATAAGTACAATAACACATGTGAGTCATCATATAATTTGTCAATCACTTTCAGTTCATCAAGAATATCAATTCTCATAATGTAAATATGATTTAAATCTTTTGAAAGAATAACTTTCACAATTCCACTTTCAAATCACTTCACCATTCACCATAGACACAAGAAAACACACACACAATGGGTGATCCTATAACCAACATAAACCATGTGAGCTACATGGAGTCTAACGTACAACCCACGTTGGGGAGAGCCATCCTATCCTTTCCATCGGAGTAGGACTATCGATATAAAATCCACACAAACTAGTGATCACTATATAAATAAGCCTCAAGCTCACTCTTATAGGGGCACGTAGTTCTAGGGAAGTAAGTCCGCTTTATACGTCCCACTTGGTGCTAAATATTTCTCCCAAACTTAGCTCAGATCATTTCAAAGATAATCCACATCAAAACAATTTCAGTAATATATAAATATACATCAGGAGCCATCATGCTTCCCATCTATCAAAATCAACCACGTTGTGGATTTCTTTCACACGAGTTCCAAACAAAACTATTAAGACCAAAGGTCAAATAATTCTAAATATCTCAAATATTCAACATCAACGTGCTTATAACACACTTCCTAAAAAAAACACAATTTCCAATTGGGATTCACGACCCAAATATTAAAATTATGATAAATATCGTTCAAGATTCATGCTTTATATCTCCACACATATAAAATCATCTTTCATAATCATAAACATCAAGATTTCATAATAATCATCATAAGATATGGGTTCATGCTTCAAATTCGTAAAAATCAAATAAAAATCGTGTATTTGTAAAGAAAATTACTTTTGGGCACAAGAACAAAAGAGTGCTCTTGTTGAAAAACCCCACATACCTTAAATGATGAACTTTAGATTGATACTCATTTTTGAGATGTTAATCGTGCCTTTGAATGATGGTTCTTGGAGTTCTTGAACTAGGAACTTGGAATCTTGAATAAATTTGCAGAATTCATGGTGAACTTAGGATGTACTTGAAGTTGGATGTAGGAGCTTAGGGTTTTCTTTTTGAGGGATTTTGATTAAATATAACATACACTGCTTCTATTAGGCTTGAATATAGTATTTTGACGGATTTGGGTGAGGGAGAATGACCAAAACACCCCTAAAAATAAAAAAAATCTTAAATCTGTCCTTTGGTGGACTGTTTTGATAGTCTGGAGTAGATCAACCATAACGTTTTACTACAATATTCAAATGGGATGAAATAAATTTCATTAGAAAGAGAACTCTCATATATTTCCGTTGATATATAGTATCTTACCCAGATCATTGTGTACGAGGAGTTATGATCATTTGAAGTTGCCCCAAAAATTCACTTTTGATAGGCTGAAGTAGATCGACCATAACATTTTGCTCCGATAAACAAATTGGATGAAACCAATTTCATTGGAAAGAGAACTTGCAGAGCTTTTTGTTGATATATAGCAGGTCACCCAGATTATTATGTACAAGGAGTTATGATTGTTTAAAGTTGGAGAAAAAATACGCCAGGCCTCAGTACTTTTTCCTGCACGTTTTACTGTTCACTACTATTCACGGTTCGATCAGAATGTTCATAAGTCATCGCTCAAGTGTCTGTTTTGGATGATGCACATATCATTGGAAAGATTATTCAATACTCTACACAATGGTGGGTCATAATCTAAGACATTCCACACGGAAAATTTATAATTCATTCTAGAAGATAGAACCCAACACTTACGCACAAAATTTGAACAAAAAATTTCCCGGGCTATTACATCATCACCCCTTGGAAACATTCATCCTCGAATGATGCTAGACATGCCAAGATTAGATAGGGAATAGAGCATACATCTGAAACCATTCGTTAGACTCATCATCACATTGTTTTTCACCCTGAATGCAACAAAGAATGCATAAATTCAAAAAACTACAGCTGAACCCATAATAAATGACAGCTGAACTGCTGCAACTTTTATCTAAAGTGCATGATTTATTAAAGAATGGTACCTTTGTCTTGATCGGAGTTCGTGGAAAATAGGTGCGGGTACTTGGATCGCATATCCGCCTCAGCTTCCCAAGTTGCACCCTCAACAGATTGGTTTCGCCACAACACCTTGACCAAGGAAACTTCTTTGTTCCTTAGTCTTCGGACACTGAAATCAAGAATCTCAACAGGAATCTCATCAAAAGAAAGATTTTATTGAATGTCAGTACTAACAGAGGAATCCACTGCCACAGCATCGCTTATATGCTTTCTAAGCATCGAGACATGGAATATTGGATGAATAGAGGACAACTCGAAAGGCAACTCAACCTCATAAGCTACCTTACCAACACGACTAAGAATTTTGTAAGGACCAACATAACGGGGACTAAGTTTCCCTTCTTTCTGAATCTCTTCACCCCCTCATGGGTGAAATTTTCAGATACACTAGGTCACCAACTTCAAACTCAAGGTCTCTCCTGCTAACATCCACATATGACTTCTAACGAGTCTGCGCAGTTTTCAACCTTTCCCTAATCAACTTAAATTTTTCCATAACATCAAATACCGAATCAGGACAACTCACAGCCGCTTCACCCACCTCGAACCAACCAATGGGTGATCTGCACTTCCTTCCATATAAGGCTTCAAACGGAGCAGTGCCAATACTAGAGTGGAAACTGTTATTGTAAGCAAACTCTATCAATGGTAAGTGATCATCTCAACTTCCCTTAAAGTCAAGTGCACAAGCTCTCAACATATCCTCTAAGGTCTAGATGGTCCGCTCAGCCCGACCATCGGTCTGCGGATGAAAAGAAGAACTCAAAAGCACTTGGGTACCAAGACCCTTCTGAAAAGCTTTCCAAAACTGCAAAGTGAACTGAGTACCCCTATCCAAAATGGTAGACAGGGGAATTCCATGCAGTCTGACTAGCTCTCGGATATACAATCTAGAGTAATCCTTAGTAGCATATGAAGTATGAACAGGCGAGAAATAAGCAGACTTAGTCAACCTATCAACCACAACCCAAATGGAATCATGAAGGTGTCGGGAAGGAGGTAAACCAATCACGAAGTCCATATTTATCTCTTCCCACTTCCATATGGGAATACTAAACTTTTGCATCATAACACTAGGTCTTTGGTGTTCAACCTTAACCTGTTGGAATGTTGCACACTTAGCTACAAATGTTGCTATATCTTTTTTCATTCTGCTACACCAATAGATTTCCCGCAAGTCTCGGTACATCTTGGTGGCACCAGGATGAATAGAATATCGCACCCCGTGCACTTCAGCCATAATCCTCTATCTCAGATCATCAACATTCGGGACACACAATCTACCCTGCAATCTCAACACACCATCTCCCCCTTGGGAGAAAACCTGTACTTTTTGGTCCTTGACTGACTCCTTCAGTCTGACCAAACTAGCATCTAAGTATTGTTTTTCTTTCACTTCCGAAACCAAGGAGGATTCGAAACTACTCTAAACCCCTATACTACCTTTAGCAGAGTCAAACAACCCAACCCACAATCTAGCCAAACGATGTACATCACAAGCCAACTCTTTCTTACCTTCTACCACATGTAAAATACTACCCATGGACACTCTACTTAGGTCATCCACCACAACATTAGCTTTGCTCGGATGGTATAGCAGACTCATATCATAGTCCTTTACCAATTCTAACCATCGTCTCTACCTAAGATTCAATTCTCTCTTGGTAAACACATACTGCAGACTCTTATGATCAGTGAAAACATCAACATGGACACCATACAAATAGTGTCTCTAGATTTTCAAATCAAACACAACAGTAGCCAACTCAAGGTCATGGGTGGGGTAATTTTTCTCATGGGGTTTCAACTATCTAGAAGCATAAGCTATCACTTTACCCTTCTGCATCAATACGCAATCCAACCCACCTCTCGAAGCATCACAGTACACCACAAAACCATCAACACTATCAGGCAAAGCCAAAATAGGGGCTAAAGTGAGTCGAGTCTTCAACTCCTTAAAACTCTTCTCACAAGATTCAGACCACAAGAACTTCACTTTCTTTTGGGTCAATCGAGTCATAGAAGACGCTATAGAGGAGAAACCCTCAACAAAACGGCGGTAATAGCCACCTAGACCCAAGAAACTTTGGATATTAGTCAGAGAAATAGGTCTAGGCCAATTTCTAATAGCTTCGGTCTTTTGGGGATCAACTCTATACCCTCGGAAGAAATGATATGACAAAGCAACTGACCTTAGCCAAAACTCACACTTACTGAACTTGGCAAATAACTTGTGATCTCTAAGGGTTTACAAGACAGTTCAGAGATGATCAAAATATTCATCCTCACTACGGGATTACACCAATATATCATTGATGAACACTATGACAAACATATCTAGATATGGTCTGAACACTCGATTCATGAGGTCCATGAAAGTTTTTGGGGCATTAGTTAACCCGAAAGACATAATAAGAAACTCAAAATGGACATAACGAGTTCGAAAAGCGGTTTTTAAGATGTCACACTCCCTAACTTAGAGTTCATGATAGCCAAAACGAAGGTCTATCTTTGAGAAATAACTTGCACCTTGCAATTGGTCAAACAAATCATCTATTCTCAGAAGGGGGCACTTATATTTTACGGTGACTTTATTCAGTTGGCGATAATCAATGCACATACACAAAGTGCCATATTTCTTTCTAACAAATAACACAGGAGCACCCCAAGGAGAAAAACTGGGCCTTATGGAACCCTTATTTAGTAGATCTTTGTATTGCTCTTTCAACTCCTTATGTTATGCAGAGGTTATACGATAAGAAGAAATAGAAATGGGATGAGTATCGGGAAGAAGATCAATCCCAAACTCTATCTCTCTATTAGGAGGTATCCCTGGGAGATCATTCGAAAAGACATCAGAAAACTCACTGACGACGTTAATAGACTGGAGAGTTGGAGTGTCTTTGACTCTAACCAAATGATAAATACACCCCTTGGAAATAAGATTTCTAGCTTTGAGGTAATAGATAAACTGATACTTGGGTGACACATAATTCCCAGACCACTCAAACACGGATGCACCCGGAAACTGAAACTTGACCACTCGGGTCCGACAATCAACAGAGGCATAAGAAAAATACAGCCAGTCCATACCCAGAATCACATCAAAATCTACCATGTCTAACTCAATCAGATCAGCCAATAAGACCCTATGAAGAACGGTAATAGGACACTTTTTATACACTTTCTGGGCAACAATCGAATCACCCACTGGGGTAGAAACTAGGATTGGCTCAGGAATAATATTAGGACTCATTTCAAAATTCACAGCAATCAAAGGTGTAATATATGAGAAACTGGATCCAGGATCCAACAAAGCATACACATCAAACTAAAATATATGAAGCATACCAGTAACAAAATCGGGAGAGTCCTCCTATTCCTAGTGGGACGGTAAAGCATAGAATCTATTATGGTGCTACCCGCCAGCATTGCTAAAAAAGGCGCCCTGAGATCGGGCTGGGCTAGTCGCTGGAACTGGAGCACTAATAGTCTGAGTTTGGGTCTGAGGGCGATAGTCACAATGCCCTTGTGCATCCTATGGACAATATCTAACTCTGTGACCCATGTCACCATATCAGAAACAACCCCTCTTCTCACCCCAACACTCACCCAAATGAGAGCTACCACACTTAGTACAAAGGGGATGATTTGGCTTACTACCAACACTGTACTGGGACCTCGATGCATATAACTTGCTACCTTGCTCCTGCCTACCTCTAGGCATGGGAGCACTAGCAGATGACCGTACTGGCCTAGATAAATGATCCTGATACTGAGGGTGACTCCCTCCCTGCGATCTAGTTTGACCCTATCTGTGCTGCTTGGACCTAGCTCCCTTATTCCCTTTTATTCTATCTCTCTCCTTAATCTTGTCTGCCTCAATCTATTGGGCATTAGTCATCAGCCTAGAAAGATTCGTCTCACTATTCAGCATAGCAGACCTACATCTTTGACTATATAACTAAACACTTCAGTCACAAACTTACTCATACTAGCCCAATTATCAGCCACTAAGTCAGGAGCATACTTGGCCAACTGTTTGAACTTTAGACAGTACTCTCTAGTAGTCATAGAGCCCTGTCGCAAGTTCATAAACTCTTCCACCTTTGCCTCCCTCATCTCCAAAGAGAAAAACTTATCCAAGAATATATCCTAGAACTCTTACGAAGTTGTAGGGACAGCTCCCTTACCTCTACCTTTCCTCCAAGCAATAACCCATTCATAAGCAAGTTCTTTCAACCTATATGCAGCCAACTCCACACTATGTTCCTCAGATATATGCATCACCTGAGTAATTTTTAGCACCTTCTCAAAAAATAACCATAGATCCTCATTAGACTTTGGACCACAGAATTTCGGTGGATTCATCTGCATGAAGTCACGGATCCTGGCAGCAGCTGAATCACCTCTCTGCTATTGTGGAGCCAGGTCCGGGTTGGCCTGAACATTTGTAGTAACAGCTTGGGCCAGTTCCTGAAAGGCTGCCCGAAATTCAGCATAAGACACGTTTTCATTCAATGGGTCAGCGGGTTGAGGTTACTGACCATCATTATTTCTTCTCGCTCGATGTGGAGGCATATTTCTAAAAAAGGAGAGCATGAATCAATAGCAGAGAGAGACACTTTAAGCACGATAGACTTCTGAAAGAAAGAATCGCAATTTTTCCTAAAATGTCTTGTAGCCTCTTTCTCATAGATATGGCGCGCTACACATCGATGATCAAGACTCTACTCAACATAGCTTGTCAGACTCCCTAGGATACCTTAAAACCTTAGGCTCTCATTCCAAGTTTTTAACGCCCCAAAAAATAGGTCCCAGAGCGTCACACAGTGCTTGAGGCTATGAATAGCCCCAAGCTAACCCTTTGAGCCATTTTCATTGAGTTCAACACAAATCAACGGGGTTTCCATAAATAACCCTCAAATATCAACAGACTAATCATCATCCAAGAATCAAATAATTTCAGAAAGATAATAAAATATGACTTATTAGTTAACTCCCAACATCTATACTTGTCTGACAAGCCTCTAAGAAAATCAGTAAAACCAGCGAGCCACTAAGACATGCCCCAACTGACTCATACTCAGTTATCAAATGTAAACAATTTCGTGAAACCAACATCAGTCATCACGTCCTCGAAACATGAGGAATCACCACAACAGAGAATATAGAAAAGCGTGCCCAAAAAATCACTGTCGAACCTAGAACTGAGCTCATGAACCTACATTCTGAGAAAATGTAGCCTACATCCAAAGATGTGGGTCAGTACCATAGAAAGGAACCGAGTATATGGGGGTGTATGCAGTGGTATAAACATCATCATCATAAATATTTATAAGAAATATGCAGGATGTATGAATGACTCACATAGCCTGAAGAAAATCATCATAATCATGAGAGGATGAAATAAGTACAATAACACATGTGAGTCATCATATAATTTGTCAATCACTTTCAGTTCATCAAGAATATCAATTCTCATAATGTAAATATCATTTAAATCTTTCAAAAGAATAACTTTCACAATTCCACTTTCAAATCACTTCACCATTCACCATAGACACAAGAAAACACACACACACTGGGAGATCCTACAACCGACATAAACCATGTGAGCTACATAGAGTTCAACGTACAACCCATGTTGGGGAGAGCCGTCCTATCCTTGCCATCAGAGTAGGACTATCGATATTAAATCCACACAAACTAGTGATCACTATATAAATCATCCTCAGGATCACTCCTACTGGGGTACGTAGTTCTAGGAAAGTAAGGTCTTTTTATAGTTCCCACTCGGTGCTAAAGATTTCTCCTGGACTTAGCTCAGATTATTTCAAAGACAATCCACAACAAAACAATTTCAGTAATATATAAATATACATCAGGAGCCATCATGCTTCCCATCTATCAAAAGCAACCACGTTGTTGATTTCTTTCACATTCGAGTTCAAAACAACTCCATTAAGATCAAAAGGTCAAATAATTCTAAATATCTCAAATATTCAACGTCAATGTGCTTATAACACACACTTTCCAAAAAAACACAATTTCTAATGGGGATTCATGACACAAATATCAAAATCATGATAAATATCATTCAAGATTCATGCTTTATATCTCCACACATGTAAATTCAACTTTCAAAATCATAAACATCAACATTTTATAATAATCATCATTAGATATGGGTTCATGCTTCAAATTCATGAAAATCAAATAAAACTCATGCCATTGTAAAGAAAATTACTTTTGGGCACAAAAATGAAAGAGAGTTCTTGTTGAAAACCCCCACATACCTTGAATTATGAACATTAGATTAATAATCGTTTTTGAGATATTAATCGTGACTTTGAATGATGGTTCTTGAAGTTCTTGAACTAGGAACTTAGAATCTTGAATAAATTTGCAGAATTAATGGTGAACTTTGGAGGTTCTTGAAGTTGGATGTAGGAGCTTAGATTTTTCTTTTTGAGGGAGTTTGATGAAATATAACATATAATGCATCTATTAGGATTTTATATAGGGTTTGGACAGATTTTGGGTGAGGGGGAATGACCAAAACGCCCCTAAAAATAAAAGAAAATCTTGAATCTGTCCTTTGGTAGACTATTTTGATAGTCTGAAGTAGATCAACCATAACATTTTACTCCGATATTCCAATTGGATGAAACCAATTTCATTAGAAATATGACTCTCATACCTTTCCGTTGATATATAGTGTCTCACCTAGATCATTACGTATGAGGGGTTATGATCGTTTGAAGTTGACTCAAAAATTCACTTTTTATAGGCTGAAGTAGATCGACCATAACTTTTTGCTTCGATAGACAAATTGGATGAAACCAATTTCATTGGAAAGAGGACTCTCATAGCTTTCCGTTGATATATAGTAGATCACCTAGATCTTTATGTACAATAAGTTATGATCATTTAAAGTTGGAGCAAAAATACATCAGGCCTCAGTACTTTTTCCTCCACGTTCTACTGTTCACTACTATTCACGGTTCAATTGGAATGTTCATAACTCGTCGCTCGGGTGTCCTTTTTGGATGATCCATATATCATGGGAAAGATTATTCAATAATCTACGCAATGGTGGGTCATAATGTAAGACATTCCTCATGGAAAATTTATAATTTGTTCTAGAAGATAGAACCCAACACATTTACGCACAAAATTTCGATGAAAAATTTCCCGGGGTACTACAGCATTAGTTCTAGTGACACAATAATCTTTGCTATGCAGCTGTATGAACAGGATAAGTAGTAACTGGTGATATACTGGTGTACCATATGCGTGTGAGAGTTTATTTAGTTCCCTCTGTATGTTAGATTCAGAACTTGCCCGGTTAGTCTTACCTAGGTTAAAGTATAGGGGTTAGGGAAGGATCATAGGCCATTTTGATATGAGCTCACTTTAGCCTAAATGACCTTCCCTTTGTGCATAATATCCCTTGATCCCTATTTTGAGCCTGATAAGCCTATTTCTTTTTATGACACCTGTCACCTTCTTATTTAGATCACAATTAACCTATTTTGGCCCTAGTCCTTCTTAGACACTGTGTACCTTGACATAGGAAAATGACCTAAGTTGAGGATGGCTATCATAGGGGTGCGTGATGCTGAATGAGTATGAAGAAAGGTAGCATAAAAGAAAAGAATAAAAAAACTAGGTGCAGAGGAAAAAACAAGAAAAAAATTGTGAAAAAAATAAGTGATTTTTGAAAAGACCGCACCCAGCCTAAATAAGTGTGATCAATAAAAGAGAAAAGTGAAACCCCAAAAAAGCTAGTGTATTATCAAGGAGGCTTACTCACTTTAAATACCATCGAGTATCATACCAGCCCCTAACCTATATTACAAGACAAAGAGAAGACCTATAGTAATCCTAGCTGACCTATTTGAAGATTTGGGTAATGAAAATTAGGGCAAGCCTATGGTACTTGGGATACATTGGTTGAAACTTCGTTCTGATTTTGAGAGTTCTTATTATCCCCATGGTTACGTATAGGATTACTGATATGAGATTAGTGGGATTTCTTTACTGTGAGGGCACACCAGATATGTTGCAACTTGCTAATTTTTTTGGAGAGTGTAATACTAGTATATGCATAGTTAATGTAGCTGAATTAATGTCGTATATTGAATTATGTGAGTTGCATTGGTGTTCTTCATTGTTCTTGAATTGACTGACCTTGGAGAGGGTGAAAGTGTTTTGAGATGATATGGATGATTGACTGCAAAATGTACTTTGTATTCTCTTAGTTGTGTTGAGTAGCATGAGGATAAGAAATTATTTTAAGTTGAGGGTGTTGATGTTTGAGATAATCCAAACACATTTGAGGCTTTTAACTAAGAATAATTGTAAAGTCTTAAGCAACTTGTCATTTTTGATTGTTTTATGCTTGATTTTGTAGTAGAAGCTATGATGCAAGAGAACCAACAAGGATGGAATCTAATGAGTTGAAATCTGAAGTAATTCGAAGTGAAGTGTGGCTGATGACATTTTTGATAAGTCGTCAGCCCTGTGATAAGTTATCAGTTTCATAATCGGCCTCAGACAGAGAATGCACCTGAGTTGAGAGTTATGACGACATTTTGATATAAGCTGTCAAGGAGATGATAGGTCGTCAAAATTACCGTCAACCTAAGGTAGAAGATGAGAGCTAAGGTAGAGACTTGATAACATTCATGATAAGTCGTCATGAATTTAATCAGATGTCATAGTTTATTGTTAGCCTAAAGCAGCAAGTATCAAAATCAAAGAGGAGTTGACGACATTTGAGATAAGTCGTCAACCTCCTGATAGGTTATCATGAATGGCATCACCTAATTTGAGGAATTTTTGAACTTTATTATTTTGTTTACATAATTAGGGTGAACTATTTAAAGCATTGCTTAGGTTTTTCTAGGAGAGTTTTGGAACATCTTTTGGACACATGTATTTTGATATTTTCTCTCTCTAGTTTCTTGACTTGTATAAGAAATTACTTTGAAGAGATTATCATTGTTATTTTGGGATTACTGTTATGATCTAATTTGACAATCTTTAGTATCTATTCATCTTGTGGTAAGTTTGTCTTTCAAAACATGAATATAACTAGTTTTGATTATCACATCAAGAGCGGCTAAATTCCTTTAACCTGAATTATCGGATCTAGGTTTAAGTCTTGATAAGGTGCTGAGTGTTGAAGATGCAAAAGATTGTAGGACTCCTTGATAATTCTGAGGTTTTAATTATCGCCTATTGGTTGCAATTGATAGATAACACCTGCTTTGATTTGCTTGAGATAGAAATCAAATATAGTGGAAAGTTAATTATTAACAGGGACTTGGAAGGACTAAAAACTTCCATTAATAATTGACGTTGTAACAAGGTTGATTAACCTGAGGTAAAATCTGGTCAAGAATATAAATTCCCTAAGTGTGAGAGGATTAGGTAATTAAATGCGTAAGTAGGTCGAGAGACATTTAGGCATAACTACGATAAAGATAACTTGTTATCCTACCTACTATGAGAATCTTGAACCAACATTAGGATCTGTGAAGTACCAAAACCCCTAGTGAACATAATTTTGGTTTTTCCATAAACTCTCGATTACAAAGACCAAAGATAAAGTGACCAACATTTATTGGAAAATCTCCAAAACCCCCATTTTATCTTTTTGTACCATTTTCTTGAATGCAACTTGTAGCTATAGTTTCAAATAATTTAAATCGCCACTCGCATTGTTCCCTGTGGATTCGACCCTGACTCCAAAAGTTGGATAAATATATGAAGTTCAAATAAATCCACCAAAGTCTACCTACTACCAATAGATACGACAACACCTTATAGACCCTTTTAGTAACAACAGGGTCACCTACCAGGGTTTGAAATAGAAAAAAGGATACAAAAATAACCTCGGGATCTAAACCAAAACACACAGCCACATATGTGGTCACACAAGAAAGAGTAGACCTCGGATCAAGCAAGCAATACATGTCACAAGGAAAAAAGTATAAGATACCAGTCAAAACATCAGGCTATGCCTCAGATTCCTATCGAGTAGGAAAAGCATACAACCTATTTTGACTAGCACCAGTACTAGGAGAAAAAATAGATGAAAAATCAATACCCTTTTGATGAAGCAAACGGAACCTTTCTCTCTCCCAAATCATCCTTACAAACTAAATAATTCCTAAGCATGTGGCCTTGATGACCATATTTAAAGCACCTATCTCTTTCTTCATCACAGAAACCTCTATGCAACCTACCACAGAACTAAAAAGGAGAGCATGAAGAAGCTGATTCTATCCCTCTCTCCTAATAACAGGCACCATGTGTCCTATAGTTATAACCACCCTATTGGTGCCTATCCCCAAAGGCCTCAGGTAAGGATCACTAGCAGAAAAGAAGGAATCAGAACTCCCCCATTTCTCCTTTGGACACTTACCACCATCTCAACTACTTTATTATTGCCACCACCTTATTTAGAAGACCTGAACTTCTTACCTTGCCTTTCCCTAAAATTAACATGTTTTCTCTTTTCTTCCTCAACCTATTGCATATGAACCACAAACCTAGGCATACCTATATGCTTGATTAGCAACACAGTTTTATTTTTAAGGATCAAATCCTGAGATAGTCCAAAAGTAAACTTTCTCATCCTTACCCTTATATTCGACACCAATTCTAGACCATACCTTGACAGCTGATGAAATTTCAAGGTATATTACTTGATTGCCATTTTTCCCTGTCTTAGATTGATAAATTCCTCTTCCTTTTCTTTTCTTGACTTCTGAGAAAAGAAGTAATCCATAAAAGTATTGGAAAAAGTATCCCATAAAGACAACTCTGCAACATTACCCTTTACCTCATCCCATTCCTTGTACCACTGGTACGCAACGTTCTTGAGTTGATAAGATGGAATATTCACCCCTTCTACATCCGTGGCCTACATCACCCTGAATATCTTTTTCATTTCATCCAAGAAACCCTATAGATCCTTCTCCACTTTACCCCAGTAAAAGTAAGAGGATTCATCTTCATAAATTGGCAAACCATTATGCCCTCAGTATATGAAACACCAGATGCATCCCGCTCAGCCTGAGTAGAAACCAACTAAGTAATAGTATGAATCGATTGATGAAATACAACATCAGTCACCTCACTCTGAAGAGGACTAGTAGAACCAAGGACTCCAAAACTATCCAAGACTGGACCCCTATATCATGTATGGATCACCTGTGTCCCTTCCAAATTGTCCCTAAATTAGACAGAAGAGTTTCCTTGTGTTCTAAATCATCAAGGCATGATCTAAGAAGTGAACGAACTAGGATTAGAAAGAACCTTTGACCTTGAAGCATGAATGTAGAATATCAATAAAGAGAAACATTACTAATGTCTTAAAGCCTCTCCCTTATGAGTGTGGCACGCAACATACCCCTATAAGAGACTTTACATGACACGACTTTTGTGGACTCTTATTTGACCATGAACCTAAAGCTCTGATACCAAATTGACACAAACTAATCGGGCCTTGTCTTAATGGGACTTCCAAGTCCATCCACGATCGAGAACAACCCTAATACCCAACCCAACCGTCCTAACGCACACAATGAGTAGGACAAATTCCAAACATATAACAAGATAGCATGTATTGTCTAAATCCAAACTCTAGGATAAGTCTATGACCGAAAATGAACCAATCGAGTCCAACCATACAAAACCCAACTGATAAACATAACCCAACCAAAACCATAAGTCAAAATAAAATCAATAACCAAACTAAGTTCCATAAAATAACATTAAAAGATGGAACAGTGAGATATTTAGTCCAATGATAACAACCCTAATGCCAATGCCAATACTAGGGGTGAAACCACTACCGATCCCACTCATACCGACCCATAGAAGTTTCACTAAAGCCTCAAACTAAAAGAAAAATAAGTATCTAGTTGGGATATGCCCCTAAGCATAGCCAAAGCCAATATCTATAAGAAATCAAAAGTATGTAAAAACATCCATGAACATGAAATAAAGCCTTCTTAAATATGGAAGCTCACCACTTTGATCCAATAGCTGATCCCAAGTTCAATTGCTAAGTAGTAGGAGTAGAATGGATGGTTCCTACATCGCGTGGGGATACAGCAGCCAGAGGATGGGTTAATAGGTGAATACTAGCAAGTACTTAGGATAAATGTCAACTAGTAAAACCGAGTAAACTAACTATAATGATCCAAGACTAACCCTTAGTCGTAACACAGTGCTCATGATCCCTAAGGACCACAAGCTAATCTGCTACTAATATCTTTACCTGAGCTCTGCATAATATAATATAATAAATGCAGAAAATTCGTGAAAAACTTACCGTAAGGTTAAAAACATCTAAAATACTCAAAACTGAAATTGAATACTGATACATCTATTGGAAAAGTCTCTAGACTGTCTAATCTATGGAGTTGATGGGACATGTCCCCAACTAACTTCGTCTACTAAAAATAAACTAAATCTAATGCAATAGTCAAATAAGGATCATCCTTGAAAAAAAAGGACTCACTGTTATGTCTACTTTTGCTGACTGGGACTGAGCTGCTAAGGGTACTCTTGATCTCGTACCTCTGAACCTATGGTGTAAAGTAAAATACCATAATGCAAATGCGGCAGTACGTGGGAATATACTAACTATGCAAGATGAGGTAAGGATAAATATAAGGGCTTATACATGAACAAGTACTTTACTGAATAATCATGAGAGTACTGAATGAGCATATATGCATGAATGCACAAACCACAACTGAAATCATCATTACTCTGAATAGTGAAACTCGGGTACTACTTTACTGACATCTGAACTCACTACTAATACTGAGACACTGAACAATTAAAACTTCTGATATTGATAACTGTGTACTGAAGTTGAGATCAATCCTATCTAGCGAGTGATCTCAAAAACTGATGATACTGAAGTTGATTGCCTTAATCTACTCATATCAATAATTGAGTTCTGAGCTTGCTAAAATTGACTTACTAAATTTGAGATCAAACCTCTCTAATGGATGATCCCTAAACCTACTATCAATGAAAAGAAATAATGATGTTTTAAATCAAACCTATTTAGTGGAAGATCTCTGAATCTGATAATGAGAATAATCAACTAAACCTAAGACTGAGATTAGGCCTATGTAACGTATGATCTAAGGATATGATAATTAGAATACTCAACTAAATCTAAGACTGATATCAGGCCTATCTAACAGGTGATGTCAAGATCTGATAATGAGAATACTCAACTGAATCTGTGACTAAAATCAGGACTATCTAATGGGTGATCTCTGGATCTGAAAATGAGAATACTCAATAGAATCTGAGACTAAGATCAGGCCTATCTAGTGGGTGATCTCTAGATCTATTAATACTGTTATTGATTAACTTTATGAGAGACCATGCCTATCTAGCGAGTGGTCCATAAATTTATGGAACTATCTGAATTCCATACTAAGATAGGTAACTATATCTAATAGTCCTAATTTCTGTGTTCTACTTTAAAGACTGATACTGAAAATACAACTGTGGGAATTCTCACTTAATAGACATGCCCTAAATCTGAACTAGTGGGGTCTAACCTATAACCCCAGCTGGAAGGATGTCCATACCCTACCACGGGTAAAGACTTCTACTCTGGTCAAGCCTCTCTGACGGGTGACCCTGAACAGGAAGTCAAGCCTTTATCTAATGGGTAGCTCCTAGTCCTGCACTGGCTACGCAGTTTAGGAGTTAAAGGATTGCTGCTAACGACTCTGTCTCTCTAATGGGAAAGTCATCATCCCTGCACTTGCTCGGTGCTAGTTCATACTCCCAACTAAAGGACTCTGAACTGATTCATAACTGAACTTAAACTAAGCTGAATCTATTATCGATCATATTTCTTGACTAATCTAATTTAGTTAAGCTGAATTCATTTGGTTCTGTTATCTGACGGAATACTACTGAATCTTGTTATCTGACTGAATGATACTGAGCTCTGAATAGATTACTTGAATGCTAATAAGGTCTTAATTGAACACATAATTAGGAAATTTCACGCTATCATGTCACAATTCATTCACTATGGATTTTAAACAAACACTTGGTATGCATACGTTTGCACATAATTGGAGATTTTTAGTCAACATGCTATAATGACTCTAATTCCTTCACATAAGCATTTTATCAAACTTATGAGTAGCATGCTTTGCTTATTAAATAATTTGTACACTTAATTAACATGAACACATCACTTAACAAGCAACTTGAAGAGGGTTTATCCTGAACATCATAAACTAGGGCCAAAGCTTGAAAACTCATAAACAAAACATGAATTAAAACTCAATAATAGCATGAACTTCAATTCCAATTCACATGAACCATGAAAACTCATAAACATAAGATCTTTGAAATATACAAAAGGATTCTTGAGATTTTTGGATGAAAGGGACTCAAGAATAAACATCTGCATACCTTAGGAAAATCTTTCTTAAAGGCTCTTGGAGAGACACTTGATTTTCTTGATTTTTCTTGAACAAGAGTTTTGATCTTGTTCTTAGATTTTTGATTTTTAAAGAAACCCTAATTTGATGTTATGGATGAGAAATGAAGCCCTCGGCTTCATTCAAGATATATAAGTGTAAAAAGGGTGAGAAAAGACCAAAAAGCCCTTTTTAAAAATGACTTAAAAATACTAAACTGGATTTGCGACGGTCGGAGTGATCATTCATTGCTATTCTGACGGTCCATCACACATTGGTCAAAAAAAGGCCACACTATCTTAGTTGTGATGATTTGTCGCTAGCTTGATAGTCCGTCGCCTTGGCCATCGCACTTGGGCCAGAAGAGAGAATCACTGCCTTGGTTGCGATAGTACGTCGCTAGCTTGATGGTCTATCATCTTGGTAATCGCTAGCTTGATGGTTTGGGCTACAGTCCATCGCAAACTAAATGGTCTGTCAACCTATCCATCCCACCTGGGTGGTTCCAACAACTCTCAGTAAAATGATCGTACTTTCTTACACCGATACCAGATTTGGACGAAATTATTATCGTTGGAAAGCTAATTCAATTTCCCGTATGATAGAAAGTTATTTTTAGGAAAATTCAATCAAGGTTAACACAGTAATCACATGGGAAATAACTTCTCAATCTTTTAGGGATGGAATTATACCTCACTTGACATGCTCTAAGCATCAGACTACGAGGGAACTTCTGCAAGGTATTACACGAACCATATGCATGCATACCATACATACACACACACGCATATGTATATATCGGGGAATAGAATTGGGTTTAGCATGAATTTCAAAGCATTAACCTAGGTATATGAAGCATAACCATCCACAGGCTATTGGGTCCAGTGTAATCCCCTGAATGGGCCTCGATATATGTAGCTGCATGAACCGAATTTACGATAAGAGTAGGGGATTAACAAGTACCCTTACTATTTATGATACATATCTACAGTGTAGCTAGAGTAATCCCATGTACGTTATAGTATCATATATGGCCGCAATGACCAACTCTTCATATTGGAAAACATGAGTTTCTAGTCTTCATTCATTAAACTTCCACCTTCGCGGTTAGCTATCACACGCCTCCATTATTTCCTAATTAAAACCCTTTCTATCCAACCAAACTATTATTATTAACCAAGGCTATGAGTTATGCTATCATTTCGACTATAATTTGTGAACATTGTCCTTATGCAACCAATAAGGATTCCCATGTGCCCCATAGGTTACATTATCAAATTAACTTGGGATAGTCCTGTGTACCCCATAAGTGTTCCTTTATTAAGTTTTTTGGGGTAATCCTATGTACCCCACAAGTTTTTTATTACCATGTTTACTTGGGGCTTCCATTGTACCTCACAAGGAAGTTAAATAATCATAACTATGACCACCAAGACCATACCAATTATCCATCCAAAACATTTAAACCATTTAGGGTTCCCTTACCAAACCATACCATGCAATAGTTCTTTTAAAAGTTCCATAATGTAGTAAAAGCATTATCAAGGGCATTCTGTCAAACATGTTGGGGGTATAGTATTTCGAAAGCCAAAACCATATACTAATTAAACATTCCCATAAAATCAATTATCCAAACCACCATTAAATCATATAAAAGCATAATTAAAAACATGGGAAACCATAACCAAGTATTTATGACCAAAACCCCAACACATTTTTGAATACCCCAAAACCATATAATAATTATGCCATAAAAATACTGTATAAATTATGCCTATACTTGGAACTAGCAATGATGGAGAAGTATCTTGCCTTAAATTGAGTATATGATGAAGAGAAATCACGAACACAAGCCCCAAATTCATCACCATAGTGAAACCTTAGCCTTCCTTTACCCCAAAGCCCTAGAGAGGACTAAAGAGTGTTTTCTAAAATAGGGAAAATAACCTACCAAATGGGTACGACTTACCATACAAGTCATAACCTCCCATATAAGTGTTACCCACTGCTTGTACCCTAGTATCCCCCCTTTGACCAAACATTGTCCAAGGTATGGCTTACCTAAACCAAGTCATACCCAAACCAGACAACTAGTACCCCTAAACCATATCCTTGGAAAAATAGAACCACAAGTGGTTTGAACACTGTCCACTATACAAGTCCATGGTACAACTCGCACCCTAGCTTATAGCTCATGGTGAACCACTCGTACTCTGATATAAGTTAGGCTACCAAGTCTAATATTAATTAAAAGAAAAACAAAACTTAAATGGCCCATATCAAACCATAAGACTCATACCAACCCAAGTCGTACCCATTGAAGAATCCAATCCAATCCCACTAACCAATACTGGTCAGCAGACAACTGAGGAATACCACTCGTATCCCACTATACGACTTGTACCCACAAGTCATATTTTGTCCAAAACCCAAATTTTTGAAAAATTTTCTAACGGTTACATACCTAGGGTGTTTTACAACTCTCCAAATTTTTATAAGAGAGTCGGGTCCTGATGAATATCTTGATTAGGTATGGGTGTGTGAAATTATTTACATGGATTATAACATGAAAAAATTTTAAAAAGCTATGTGTGCCACTAAATATATTTAAGGTCTGATATCGATTTTGTGTGATATCAAAAGAAAGTCCAACCTAACATGGAGTGCCTTGAAAAAACTCATGAGGGGTGCCCATGTACCATTGGGGTATACAAAGCTTTACAATATTTATCCAAGAAGAAATATTCACTCTAGAAAGGTAAGTATTTGTGGGGTTTCGAGATGCCTCCTTAACCTAGATGATTGGTGATATAGGAACTACATCATTCCAACCATGGTTGACCATCTACGGATACCTCAAGAACCATTATTTGTTCCATACTTCTTAGATGGGTATAAGGTTTTCTTCACCAGATGTGTGCATTATGAGGAGGTTTTTTGTGATATATACCCCATGGAAAAGGGTCATTTATTCTTGGGTAATAATTGGTTTTCATAACATAGAGTTACAAATGTTCAAAATTAGGCTAAGAATATAATGGATCAATGAGAAAATCATCTCTTTCCGCCCATTCTTTCCAAATCTCAAAGAGATGTGATCAGTTAATCTAAGCCTAAAAAGATTAAGAGACAATATTAAAAAGAGTAAGAGAGTGCAAGGTGGCAATCTAAGAAAGGAAAAATGATAGGTTATGAGGAGTGCAGTGAGGGGGTTGCCATCAACCAAAGCTAACATTATTTGTCCTTCTTTTGAAGATTTGACAAGGTTAATATTTTTTCCTTCCAAAGATTTCAGAGGTCCTTCACACCAAGGAAAAGAAGAGTATGCTCAAGAAATTCAAGGTAAAATATCTAAATCTTGAACTTTTGTTCATGTAAATGATGAATGTGTGGCTAGTAGCACATTGAGTGTGAGTAGTAGCTTACCTACATGTGAGTCTAATGATTTCTTGCCTCTGGATGATGATGTATATTCAGTGAGTGTGGATACACTAGTTGATCCTATTCATGACCGGATTGATTGATCTTGTAAGATCAATTTGTGTCCATCAAGTATTGAATCCGTTTTGTTAAATGATAGTACATCATCTAGTGAAAATAATATTGATCAACGTATGCCCATTATGTTGAATAAAAGTACATCATCTAGTGAAATAATTTGATCAACTTGTGTTCGAAACTATCCCACCACTTTAGAATATTTGTGATATGGTTAATGAACCTCAAGTGAGTGATAAAACTGAAAATGTTGGTTAATAAAATAGGAGTGACCCTTTGATCATGATCTTTAGTGAAGATTCTAATGCTTTCTTGGATCATAGGGATAACCATGCGTTTGACGTGTGTTCGACATATGATAATTGTCTTTTAGAGAGTGATCTTTCATATTCTATTCCTCTTCATGGTATGATCCTTCTCTCTCTAATTACTATATCTTGTTTGAAGATGGTGAAATCACTCTTAGAGAATTACCTAATGGAGTGGATAGCCATGTTGATGTAACTCCTCTTAAGGGTTGTATTCTACGTAACAATCCACTATGGTGAGATAACATTTCTCCTAAAGATAGAGATCTTTTCCTATAAGATGAGAGTAATATTAAGTTAAAGGAATGTGAAATCTTTGGAAGTAATGATCAATTAGGTGATGAAAACTTTGATTTACTTTAATATTTGAGAAACCTAATTAACGATTGTTCCTATGAAAGTTTTCGTAGTTGTGATTCTTTGTATGACACCCTACCTTTGTTTGATAGTTATGAGGATGAAATTTTGTGAATACTTAAGTAATTATTGATTTAAATTTAGTGGTGGTATATACCTATTTAAGGATTCTTCCATTGAAGGAGAAAGTATCAGTTGTTTAGAAATCACTTCTTCTTCTATCTTGTATGGTCCTATTGTTGAGAATAATCAAGGCGATGATCTTGAATCTAATAGAGTGTATATACATAAGAACACCTTAGATGAAGTTGACTTGAGTTATACCTTTCTCTACTCTTCCTTTGTTTTTGATGATTCTTATAATAGTGTGGCGAGTATATCTTTTAGTTTTGATGAAGCCTATCGGGAAAAGAGTGTTGTATAGACTCGTGTATATGGACAGTCTATTCAGTTGACCCCGGTACCATATTTGGATATGGTGATTTTAGCATACCCAAAATATTGATTTATCTCTATGACAAGCAAAATTTGAGTGAGGATGTGGGTATCCTTCCCTATGATGGAAAGTATTTCTTGGGAATTTCTGATCAACTTGATGGACCAATATTAGGTAAGTGAAAGATCTCCAACAAAGATGAGAGATTTTAAAAGAATTCGAGCGGTAAAAATCTCCAAGAGAGTTCACCATTGTGTATTTCCACTCTAGACCAAGGTTCCACTACTTGTAGGTCAAGAAGAGTGTCCTCTTCTAAAACTACTTTATATGAATTCCATTCATGTGATACCCTTCTTCAATACTAGATTGAAATTGATGCCCTCCTTCTCAAATGTGGTATCATTCTTAAGAACCCTAGGGCAAATATGTCATTTTCTTCTTTGGGTATTGCTTATAAACATGCATCTTACTTGAAAAACTTGTTATTAAATTGTGTAACTCCCAAATTGTTGATGACAAGTTGATTATTTGCTTGAAAGGAATAAGTCCTATGGGCTTAAGTTTCTTGACTCCATCCTTGTGTACATCATGTGCTATGTATTTTGAGCCAAATGGAATCATCATAGATAATAGCACCTTGGATGATGTTGCTACACTTGATTCCTTTCTATAATACCTCTTTGCCTATGATGATATCCATGCTAATCTTGGATGTGTTTTATGTAGAGGTAGGAAAACTGTTGGTGTGTCCACTTGTTTGAGTAAAAATTCTATATGGATCTTGTGTACTTTAGAACCAATTGAGTCACCACCCTTGGTGTGGTCTCTTGAGGTGATAATAAAGCAATTGTGTCTTATGGCTCATAAGGTGCAGGTAGACTTACCTTTTAGATTATTTGAAGCCATTACTACCTTTGTAGTTACCTTATTGCTTGATGATTTCCCTAAAGAAATCCTTTGTTTATTTTTCAATGAGTTTTTAATGTTTAACATGAAGCATTCTTGGTTAAATCCTAAGTGTATATAACCTTGGCAAGATGCTATGATTTATTGTACTAACTCTAACCATCATGCCATAAGGATATTATGTTTTTTTCTCCCTCCTTTATTTTTTCAAGGTTTGGATTTATGATCGAATCATTTTCAAGAAGGGGAGGATGATACAAATGACTTGGCCATCAAATCTTTTTATCACACAAATCGAGGCAAACATAAGGAGGTCTAAGACTTGATCGCCCTAAGGATCCAATAATGTGCTTGGAGGCCCTTCTTTGAGATCCTAATCATGCAGTGTCATGTTTGGAAGATAGATTGGAGCAGAGAAAACCAATGGCACAAGGAATAAAGAGAGCCCTTATGGGTTATTTCCAAAATAGCAACTTTTGGGGTATTTTTGTAAATGCTATTTGTGCAAAGAAAACTACTATAAATATGTTCCTTAGACATTTCATTAGTTAGTTTTTGTTTAATGATGATGATGAATTCATGAAAACTCCACTAGGAGTGTTGAGTGCTTGGAAAATCAAATATTGAATCTTGTTTAGAAACAGTGAATCTAAGGGAGATCCGATCCCCCCTACGGTCAATGTAAGAGATAGGTTCTCTTAGGTAATCAATAAGGGAGGTCTTTGGGTTTGATACAACCTTTGGTTGACTTTTTGTTATCTTCTTGTGTCTATCTTTCTATCATCTATGCTTTTTAGACTTTTACTTTCCGTTTGATAATTTTATTGTTTGTTTAAAGTTTGTATTTGTTATCGTCGTTGTAGATTACTATTGTATCAGTACCAATATGGAAAGTAGAGGAGAGCATGCAACAAAAAATAGATGCTACTTTTGAATATTTGAAGATGGAAATCTTAGATGCTTTCAAAGCTTGTAAAGGACCTTTACCCCAAGGTAAAGAATAATCTTCTAAAGCTCTTCAAATTACCATAGATAACTCTTGTCCTTCAGTAAATATGAATAATCTTGTTATGGATAATAGACATTTGAGTGTGAGTAATAGCTTTCTAACATATGAGTGTAATGATTCTTTACCTTGATTTACCTGTTGAGAGTGTAGATACACTAGTTGATCCTATTAATGACCGAATTGACTCTTTTTGCAAGATCAATTTGTGTCCATCTAGTGTTGAAGCCATTGTATTGAATGACAGTACATTGTCATGTAGAAATTATGTTGGTCAACTTGTGTGTGAAACTATCCCACCCCTTCAGGATGTTTTTGATATGATTAATGAACCTCAAGTAAGTGATTATGTTTAAAATTATGGTCAATTAAATAGGAGTAACCCTTTGAGCATACCTTTTGATGAAGATCCTACTGTTTGCTTTTCTCATAGGGACAACTATGTATTTAAAGTTTCTTTAAACTTGATAGTTGTTATTTTGAGAGTGAATTAACATGTTCTAATTTTTCATGGATTGATCCTTCTCACTTTAAGTACACTTTC
Source organism: Capsicum annuum (assembly GCF_002878395.1). Lineage (NCBI taxonomy): Eukaryota > Viridiplantae > Streptophyta > Magnoliopsida > Solanales > Solanaceae > Capsicum > Capsicum annuum. Next base: position 1,350,343 of record NW_025896054.1, read on the forward strand.
TTATTTGAAGATGATGAAATCACTCCTAGTAAGATACCTAGTGGTGTGGATCATGTTGATTATGTCGCTCTTATTGAGGTCTATACTGTATATAACAACCTACTATAGTGTGTTGACATTCCTAAAATGGATGAAAATCTCTTCTTAGAAGATGAGAGTACTCTTATGGAAAATAAATGAGAAGGTTTGCATGTTGATCTTTGTGTACCAATTGTCCATTATTCTTTTAGTGTTCCAATTCTTGAGAATACCCTTGATAATGTTCTTCGGCATCAAACTGGGCAAGTTCTTGAGGAAACCCTAGATGAAATCAATTTGCGAGATTCCTTTATTTACAATCTATTTTCTTTTGATGATGCTTAGACTAGTGTGGAGAGTATATCCTTTTATTTTGGTGATCCCTTTGGGGAAAAGAGTTTTGTGTAGATCTTTGTCTATGGAAACTCTATCTATTTGACCCCGCAACAAAATTTGAATGTGGTAATTGTTATTCACCCGACTTGGTGCTTGGTTAAGATAACAAGCAAGGCTTGAATGAGGATGTTTGTATCCTTCTCTATGTTGGAAAGTCATTCTTGGGGATTCACAATCCACTTGATGCACCAATATTGTGCAAAGGAAATATCTCCTATAAAGATTATTGTTTTAAAAATGTTATGTGCTTATTTAGACATGGAACCAATGTGAGCCTTCATAAGTGGTTGATTAATTACCATGGTTCCTTTTTATCTCTCTATCGTCCATGACTCTTGAATGGTGAAGTAGTTCGCATCTTGTGGGGTTACATGCCCTTAATTCACCATTTTGATACTTGGTTATATGTTAAGTAAGTTACTCGTTTGATTGGTGCAGAGTTTGTTATTGCTAATCCTAACCCTAATTCCATGACTATAATGTCTTCGCTTGTTATCCGTATTGACACGACCCAACCGGAAGCCCTGTCCTAATGGGCATCCTAAATCCAACCAGGACCAGGGACCACCCCCAATACCCAACCCAACTGTCCATATGCACTCTTTGAGTCGGATGAATTTCAAACTTATAACATGATAGCATGTAGTTATCTAAATCCAGGCTATGTGATAGGTCTACAACTGAGACAGACTCAAAACGAGTCCAACTATCCCCATCCAACCAGGTAACCAAGTACCAAACAAAACCGTAAACCAAAAACCCAAAATAATTACAAAACTATGTTCCATAACATAACATAAAATAATGGACATTGAGAAATACCAGTCATCTGGTATCATCCCCAATACCAATGCAAATACTAAGGCTGAACCCAATTCGATCCTGCCCATGCCAACCTATAGAAGTTCCACAAAATCCTCTAACAGAAAGAATACCAAAATCCGGTTATGACATGCCCCCAAATATATCCAAAACCAATATCATAAAATAAGCCAAAACAAGTATAAACATCCATGAATATAAAATGGGGCCTTTCGGAAAGATGGAATCTCACCACTTCAACCCCAATAGATTTGATTACGAATTTGAATGCTAAGTAGGAGGAGTAGAATGGCTGGTTCCTCCATCGCCTAGGGATAATACCTCCCGAAGATGGGTTAACGGATTATTGCTAGCATGAAATCAGGATTAGGATAAGAAAATGCCCTTTAGTAAATCCAAGTAAACCATCCATATGCATACCAACCATACATATACGTATATATAACCATTTTAGGAAAGGGAATTGGTCTTAGGATGCATTTATAACTATTTATCTGGGTTTGTGAGGCATAACCATCCTTAACCACCCACGAGCTATATGGTTCCAACATAACCCCCTAAACGGGTCTCAATACTTTTAGCTACATGAACCGGAGATACCATAAGAGTAAAGGATTACCAAGTACCCTCACCCACTATGATACATAAGTAAAAGGTACTTAGAGGATTCTCGTGTACCTCATAGTATCTTAAAAGGGTCTCCATGCCCTACTCCTCATGTTGACAAATATGAGTTTCCAGTGCTCTTTCACTGATCTCCCACCTTCATGGTTAGCTATCACATCCCTCCATTGTTTCCCAATTAAAACCATTTCCAACCAACCAATCCATTATTGCATTTATTATTTACCAAGGCTATTAATAGTGGTATTGTCATACCGACTATAACTTTCAATTACTTTCCTTAGCCAAACCTTAGAGCTAAAGGGAGTCCCATGTGCCTGTTTACTAAGTTAACTTGGGGGACTACCATGTACCCCACAAGTGTTCTATTATATATGTTTGGGGGACTCCATTGTACCCCACAAGTGCTCCATTAACAAGTTTACTTATGGGATTCCATTGTACCCCATAAGGATGTTTATTAAACCAAACCTTTCTATTTAAACATTACAAACCATTTAAACTATTTAGGATTCGATTATCTAGCTTAAAAAAAAGCAATTGTTCCATTAAAATCCAACAATGTAGTGAAAACATTCCCATAGGAATTTTATCAAACATATTGGGGGCATTGTATTTCCAAAACCAAAGCAAATTACCAAATAACCATTCCATTCAACCAATTATCCAAAACCACCATTTGAGCATATAAAAGCATAATGAAAACATGGGAAAATCATAACCAAGCATTTACAACCAAAACACCCAATTTATATTTGAAAACCCAAAATCATATAATAATCAAACGATTAAAATATTGTATAAAACCATGACTTTAGTTGGAAATAACAATGAGGGAAGAAAACACGCCTTAAATCAAGAAGATGATGGAGAGAAATCACCAACACAAGCCCCAAACTAATCCTTAAGATTAAACCTTAGCCTTCCTTTACCCAAAAGCTTTAGAGAGACTTGTAGAGTGTTTAAGAGAAGTTTCTAAGTGTTAATGAATGGAATTATTAGGCAAATAACCTCCTAATAGGAAAATAAGTCATCGGTACTTATTAGGTTAAATGGGTAAATATCAAAATTTCCCTGACTTAAACAACCAAAAATCTCAGCAGGTGGGTAAGACTATCCATCCCAGTCGTGCCTTCCAATACGAGTGGCACTGACCACTCGTACCCAAGGCCATATCCCTTGGACCCAATACTGTCCAAGGTATGACTAAACCCAACCATGTTGTATCAACTCTATATAACCCGTAACCTTGATCCGTACCCCTAGAAGAATAGAATCACAGAAGGTTTGAACATTGTCTACTATATTAGTCCATATTATGACTCGTACCTTGGCTCACGGCTCATGGTAAACTATTCATACTTAGATCCAAGTTAGATTACAAAGTCTAAGACTAAGTGAAGGAACCAAATGACCCATACTTACCGGTAGGGCTCGTACCAACCAAGTCCTACCCATTCTAGAAACCAAATCCAACCTATCAACCAATACTGGTCAGCATATGACTATCCCATACTAGTCGTATCCTAGTGTATGAGTCGTACCCCCTAGTCATATCCTGTCCAAAAACAAGGAATCCAGGAAATTTTGTAAAGGTCCGAAACCCAAGGTGTTTCAGTCCCAACACTTGGATCATTCGTCCCTGTATGACAGACTAGGTAGGTACAAATAGAACCCACACCCTCTTAGAGGTCTCTATTCTTACCTTTAATAAAGATACAAAGATATAAAGTAAAGTAATTTGCATTATCATATTATAAACCGATAACAAATACCTACCACACGAATATACAGAGCCGAGAAATAACGCAGATACTTAGTCTTCATATTCTATCCCGCCTCTACTGTAGCCTCTTCCACTTTGTGGTTCCACCATAAAACCTTAACCAAGGTCACATCCTTTGTCCATAACTAACGAACCTGCCGATCCAAGATCTCAATCATGATCCCTTCATAAGACAAGGAATCTAAAATACCCAAACCTTCCAATGGAATCACCAAGGAAGGATCACTTCCTCAACATACTAACATGAAATACCAGATAAATAGAACTTAAACTAGAAGGAAACTCCAATTTATATGCCATATTACCAACAATCCGCAAAACCACTTAAGGACCAATTTACTGGGGACTGAGCTTTCACTTTCTGCCAAACCGGATTACTCCTTTCATGGGAAATACCAATAGGAACACCTTATCCCCAACCTCAAACTCCAACTGTCTATGCCTTACATTCGTATAGGACTTTTGGTGCCTTTGGGAAGCCTTAAGCCTATCCAGAATCACCTTAACCTTTTCCATAGCCTGATAAATCAAATCCAGACAAAACATGTCCGCCTTACAAAGATCAAACCATCCAATAGGAGATGTACACCTCCTACCATACAATGCCTCAAAAGGGCCTATCCTAGTACTAGAATTGTAACTATTATTGTAAGAAAACTCTACCTAAGGTAGATGCTCAACCCAATTACCTCAATAGTCAATCACACATACATGAATCATATCCTCCAATTTCTAAATAGTTTCTTCTTCTTGTCTATCTGTCTACAGATGAAAAGTAGTACTCAGACTCACCTTTGTCCATACCCCATATAGCTTTACTATCTCCTAAAGATAGAACCTCGCATTATCCTTAGCCAAAAAGTTAGTCTGTACTACCAGGAAGTGAGCAGAATTTTAAAGATGTCTGCATGCACTCCATACAAATAATGTTGCCAGATTTTCAAAGAAAAAATCACTGCCAAAAGCTCCAAATCATGAGTACGATAATTCCTCTTATGCATCTTCTACTGCCTGGAAGCATAAGCAACCACCTTTCCATGCTTCATCGAACATAACCAAGTCCGACCCTGGAAGCATCATAATAAACCAGAAACCATTTATTACCTTAAGACAATATCAAAATTATAGCAGAAGTTAGCTTATCCTTAAGCTTCCCAGAACTTCATTCAAAAGCTTGTGACCAAGAAAACTTTACCTTCTTCTGAGTCAACTTAGACAATGGGATAGTTATAGAAGATAACCCCTTCAAAAACTACCTATAATACCCAACCAAACCTAAGAAGCTCTGAATGTTGGTTGGAGTCGTGGGTCTAGGACACCTTTTACCACAACCACCTTTTGAGGATCCCCATAATCCCCTCACTAGAAATAATATGACCCAAGAAGGTCACAACGTTCAACCAAAACTCACACTTGGAGAACTTGGCATACAACTGTTATTTCTTCAAGGTCTATAACACCAGTCGAAGGTGATTAGCAAGATCCACATCACTCTTAGAATACACCAGGATGTCATCAATTAACATAATGACAAAGAGATCCAAAAAGTTCCTGAAAACACTATTCATCAAAGCCAAGAATACCACTGGAGAATTGCTCAACCCAAATGACATAACCAAGAACACAATTTTCCTATACTGAGTTTGGAATACTTTCTTAGGGATATACACTTCCCTGATCTTAAGTTGCTGATAACCAGACCAAAGATCTATCTTAGAAAAGAATTTAGCACCTTTGCAACTGATAAAATAAGTCATCTATCCTTGGAATAGGATACTTGTTCTTAATCATTACCTTATTCAATTGTCGATACTAAATGCACATCTAAAGAGAACCATCCTTCTTGCATACAAATAAACCGTTGCACCCCATGGTGACATACTAGGATGAATAAGCCTCTTATCTAGAATATCCTTAAGTTACTCCTTGAGTTCCCTCAACTCAGGCAGAGCTATTCAATAAGAGTGAATAAATATTAGACGAGTGTCAAGAACCAAATCAATACCAAACTTAATCTCCCTATCCGAATGAACACTAGCATGATCATTCAAAAATACCTTAGGAATTTCATTCACCACAGAAACTGAATAAAAAGAAGGACATTCTGAGTTAGAATCTTTAACTTGGACCAAGTGATAGAGACACCCTTTAGAGGTTAATCTTCGAGCTCTAAGATAAGAAATACACCTCACCCTAGGAGAAAGAGAGCCACTCTCTCACTCAATAACCACCGGTTCACTAGGAAAACTAAAGATAACCTTACGGGTCAGCCAATCTAAGGACACATAACAAGAATGTAACTTATCCATACCAAGGGTAATATTAAAATCAACCATATCTAGCTCAAACTGATCTACTAAGGACTGCTTACTACAAACAAATACCACACACCCCTTATAGACCCGTTAGCACTAACTAAGTCACTTATTAGGGTAGAAATAGAAAAAGAATGTGAAATAACTATAGGATCAAACAAAAACACACAACAACATATAGGATCACATAGGAAAGAGTGGACCATAGATCAAGTAGACAATACACGTCATGAGAAAGTATTTGTAATGTACTAGTCATGACATCAAGTGATACCTCAAATTCTTGATGAGATGCAATAACATATAACATATTCCGACCAGCACCAGTACACAAAGTAGAAATAAAAGCCGAAGTAGCACCCTTTGGTGTAAAAGCAGAAGATGAAGAAACTAGAGCTTTACTCTTTTCTGAAGCAGCCTTACCAGTCGGACAATTTCTTAGCATATGGCTTGTCTGACTGCACATAAAATTTCTATCCCTTTTTCATCACAGAAACCTATATAGAGGCTACCATCAAACCTAAAATATGGATATGAAGAAGCTGATTGTGCCTTGCTCACCTGAGATTAGGAACCCTGTTCCCTAAAGCCATCAACATCCAAATGCCTGTCACCTAAAGGTTTTAGGTAAGGAGCACGAGAAGAAGAGAAGGAACCAAAACTGCCCTAATTCTTCTTTGTCCACTTATTGTCATCCCAACTATATTGTTTTTTCCTACCATTTTGTTTAGAAGACCTAAACGTCTTATCTTGCCTTTCTCGAAACTCAGTTGATTTCCTATTTTATTCCTAAACCTATTGCATATGAACCACTAACCTAGAGATATCTATATCCTTGATAAGAAAAGCAGTCTTGCTTTCAAGGATCAAATCCCGAGATAGTCTAGTAGCGAACTTTCTCATCATTAGCCTGATATCGAACACCAATTTTAATGCATACCTTGACAACTAATGAAATTTTAAGGAATATTTCTTGTCTTATATCCTCCCATGTCTCAGATTAACAAATTCTTTCACCTTCACTTACCTCAGCTCCTGATGAAAGAAGCGATCCAAAAAAGTATCTTAGAAAGACTCCCATTAGGAAAACTTCTCAAAATCACTTTTATCCCTTCCCATTTCTCGTACCATAGGTACAAAACATCCTTGAGTTGGTAAGATGCAAAATTTAACCCTTCCAAATTCGTGGCCTGTATCACCCTGAATATCTTCTCTATTTTATCCATGAAACCCAGTAAATCCTCTTATACCTTCACACTAGTAAAAGTAGAAAGATTTATCTTGATAAACTAGCCAAACCTTGTAGGCTCAATAGATAACACACCAAAAACATCCCACTCAGCCTAAGCAGCAACCAATTGAGCAATAGTATGAATCGACTGCCAAAATTCTGCATTAGTCACCTCACCTTAAGAAGGAAAAGTAGCAACAAGAGGAACTCTATGATTATCAGGAATAGGACACCTGACCGATTATGGATCCCCTGTGTTCCTTCCACATTGTCCCCAGATGTTACAAAAGAGTTTTCATGCATTCCAAATCATTTAGGCATGATTTAAAAAGTCAACAAACCAAGATAAGAAGGGACCTTTGACCTTGCTGCTTGAATTAGAATAAAAAGAAAGTGAAACATTCCTAAATGCCTAGTATCCTCTCTCTTATGAGTGTGGTGAGCTACATACCCCTAAAAGAGACTCTACTCATCACAACTTTCTGGACTCCCAATTAACTAGGAACTTACAACTTTGATAACAACTTGACATGACTCGTTTGGGGACCTTGTCGTAATGGACATCCCAAGTCGAACTAGGATTGGGGACCACCCCCAATACCCAACCCAACCATCCATAAGCACTTCATAAGTTCGATGAATTTTGAACGAATAAAAGATTAATGTCTAATTTTCTAAATCCAGACTTTGGGGTAGTTCTATAATTGAGACCAACCCAAATGAGTCCAAGGGTCTCCATCCAATTGCTAACCAAGTACCAAACCAAACTGTAAAACCAAAATAATAACCAAACTAAGTTCCATAACATAATATAAAATGATGGAATTGTGAGAAATCTAGTCATATGATTTTAGCCCTAATACAAATGTGAATATTAAGGTTGACCCTAATATCGATCCCACCCATTCAAACTCATAGAAGTTCTATAAAAGCCTCTAACCAAAAGAATACTAAAATCTAGTTGGGATATGCCCCAAACCATAGCCAAACCCAATATCCAAAAATAATCTAATGTAAGTATAAACGTCCATGAATATAAAATGGAGCTATTCAAAAAGATAGAAGCTTACCACTTCAATCCCAATAGAGTTGATCCTGAATCCAAATACTAAGTAGGAGTGTAATTGTCAGTTCTTACATTAGGAGAGGTTACAGCCGCTCGATGATGGCTTAGCGGGTAACGCTTGCATGAACTCAAAATAAGGACAAAATAATTCAATTTAGTAGAACCAAGTAAACCATCCATATGCATACAAATCATACATATACATATATATAACCATGCCAGGAAATAGAATCGGGTTTTGCATCCATTTAAAACCATTTACCTGGGTATGTAAAGCTTAATCGTCCTTAACCACCCATGGGCTATATGGGTCTAGTGTAACCCCCTGAACAAGCCTCGATGCGTGTAGCCGCACCAAATTGAGATACCATAATAGTAAGAGAGTACCAAGTACCCACACCCTCCATGATACATATGTACAATGTTCTTAGAGGATTTCCATGTACCTAGTAGTATCATGAAAAGGTCACCATGCCCTACCCCTCATGTAGGCAAACATGAGTTTCCAGTGATCGTTCATCAAACTCCTACCTTCACAGTTAGCTATCACACCCCGCTATTGTTTTCCAAATAAAATCATTTCCAACCAACCAATCCATTAATCCATTTATTATTTACCAAGGCTATTGGTAGTAGTATCATCATATCGGTGGTAACTTACAAGTAGTTTCCTTAGCTAAACCTTAGAGGTAAATGAAATCTCTTGTACCCATTTACCAAGTTAACTTGGGGGAGTCCTATATAACTTACAAGTGTTACATTATATTTTCTTGGGGGATTCCATTGTACCCCTTTTGTGTTTCATTAATAATTTCACTTATAGGATTCCATTGTACACCATAAGGATATTTATTAAATCAAATAATTCCATTTAACCATTCTAAACCATTCAGGGTTGCATTACCAAGTTTAAACCATGCAATAGTTCCATTAAAATCCAATAATGTAGTGAAAATATTCTCATAGGAATTTTATCAAAAATATATGGGGCATAGCATTTCCAAAACCAAAGCCAATTACCAAATAACCATTCTCATACAACCAGTTATCCAAAACTACCATTTAATCAAATAAAATCATAATTAAAACATGGAAAAACCATAACCAAGCATTTACCACCAAAACCCCTAAATTATATTTGAAAACCCAAAACTATACAAACATGAAAATATTGTATAAAACCATTCTTTAGTTGGAACTAACAATGATGGATGAGAACATACCTAAAACTAAGAAGATGATGGAGAGAAATCACCAACACAAGCCCTAAATTAATCCTTAAGATAAAACCCTAGCCTTTCTTTACCCAAAAGCTTTAGAGGAAATTGTAGAGTATTTTAGAGAAGTTTCTCAATGTTAATGAATAGAATTATAGGGAAAATAACCTCCTAATAGGAAAATAAGTCATAGGGCCTTATTCGGCTAAGTGGGAAAATATCCATATTGTCCTCACATAAACTCCCAAAAATCTCATCAGATGGGTATGACTATCCATACCAGTCGTACCCTCCCATATGAGTGGTACCCACCACTCGTACCCAAGGTCATCTCTATTAGACCCAACACTGTCCAAGGTACGACTCAGCCCAACCATATTGTATCTACTCCATATGACACGTAACCTTGATTTGTACCCCTAGCAGAATAGAATCACAAGAGTTTTTAACAGTGTCCACTATACGAGTCCGTAGTACGACTCTTACCCTGGGTTACGGCTTATAGTGAGCTACTCGTACTCAGATCAAAGTTAGATCTACAAGTCTAAGACTAACTGAAGGAATCAAATGACACATACTCACTGGTATGACTCGTACCACCCAAGTCTTAGCTATTTCAGAAACCAAATTCAACCCACCAACCAACATTGGTCAGCATACGACTAACCCATACCACTCACATACTAGTGTACGAGTCATTCCCCCTAGTTGTATCCTATCTAAAAACCAATAATCTAGGAAATTTTCTAAGGGTCCCAAACCCAGAGTATTTCAACTATGATTTTTCAAGATTAATATTCAAGGTTAAATACCTTTCAAGAAGAGGAGGATAATACAAGTCAAATTGGCATCAAACTTTCTATGAGATGCAAGTATATTTTTGGGAAACCATTTTCAAGATCTCAAGAGCTCAACACCATGTATGAAAGATAGCTTGTAGTCAATAGCCAAATTCATCCCAAAACCTCAACAAGAAAGTATTCCCGACGACTACAAAAATTCTCATGATATTAAAGAATTTAGATGTGTTCCAAGACATCTAAAGATAATTTAAAGAGTGTTTTTGAGTGCTCAAAGCATATAAGAAGGACCAAAGGGCCTTAGAAAGATCAAACGAGTATGAAAAGGTGCTTAAAATCCCCTTTTGGTGATCTTCACCCCATCTACATCCTAAGTGATCCCATGTTGCACCTAACCTGCTTGATAGGTCAAAACAGTAGCATCTTCACCCAAGGTATGCTCCATCTATTTATGTAGATGCCAAAGTAGACAAAATTGAGATTTTGGTTAATTTAGGTTAATTTTTTGCCCACTTATGTACTAAATAGCCCAAGGATAATACTATATATCTTAGGTTATTTTCTTACTTTTTTTATGTTGATTAAATATGAAAACTCTTGAGAGAGTGTTTGAGATCTTGGAAAAGCTTATGTTGTATTTTGCTTTTAAAACGGTGGTTGTAAGAGTGTATCAATTCCCTTGTGGTCAACGTAAGGGAGTAGCAGAAAGTTAGTGCAATCCTGCTAGTACATAAATGTTTAAATATTCATATTGCGATATGGGGAGCTTGTATAGTCTTATTTTCTTGGTGGATATAATTAATACTTCTTGGAGTATAAAAATGAGATGGTGAATAAAAAGGTATTGAGGTTAACCAATTTGCAGTGTTGGCGTTGCTTTTCATATTGTCGCGATTAACTTTTAAATCATTAGAAGGTAATGTGAAATCTCGAGGTTAGGTTATGGTTAGACGAAAAGAAGTAATAATGTGAACTCGGGTGATGGCATTCCTATTGAGTTTCTTGATAAGTAGCTGTTGTGAGATTTATGTATGGGATAAGGTCATTGAATAAATGAATTAGAGGGTGGATGTAATGATAGACTAAATTCAACCATGATGTCGTTATTGGTTGACATTTGTCATTGTCTTTTGCATGAGTAATGATTTATTTATTTCTTGCACACTTTTAAATGAATTACGCTGAGGTTTGAGAGAATGGGTCGGTAACAGAACGGTACATTATGATGTTGGTGATGAGTTGAGAAAGGAAAGACATGATATGCACATCTTGCATACATGCATTTGCATATGTTTTGATTGTATTTATACTTTATTTACCTTTATACACAAGTTGTGGTTAGTGATGAAAGATGGTACGAAGGAGCAATGGGACCCATGGAAAGATTAGGTATATTATGTCACACCCCTAGTTTTTACCCCAATCCCATTAAGGAGGTGAATTTAAAAAGGTTTATCCAATTAATTTGACGTTTGAAAAGGAATTATTTTATTAAAAGAGTTGTCACTTTTAATCAAGTTCTAGTGTTTCAAGTCTCCTTATTGGATTCCCAATTAATAGAAATGACTCTTTGATATTGTTTTGCGAATTAGATATCTGGGTAAGAAATTTTATTGAATACAGGGAAGATGTAAAATACCCTCGAATCCTATGATTCTACCATGGTCACTTTATTAATTTATATTTGGATTAAATTTTAGTTGTTGGACAAACTATGCCAATAAGCATATAAAGGTACTATAACAAGAGAATTTGTTGAAAATGGCCAAGATGATCAAGCGGATGCAACAATTATAAGTTTAACATTTGACGCAGAACTAATGATTATTAAAATAAAGCAAGAAACATTGTACTGCCAAAAGCATATAGTCCACTACTACTTATAAGCGCTCAAAATGACAACATAACAATGATTTAATAGAAACTGATTTAATGTTGAGATATTTCTTAACCACCGAAACATTTAATTCTCATTTTTCAGTATATAAATAAAAACTAAAGACACTGATCGGGAGAAATTATTTATTTGCCTCTAATTCAAAACCTTTAGTATTAAAACTAGGATTCTAGATATGCTTCAATTGTAGGGGGTGCGGATATTTAATAGTTCAAATAGATTTATTAGGTTTCTAGTGAATCTATTTTTATTTGTGCGTGGATATTCCTTAAATTTTGTTTCAATATCTTTTAATGATTTACTTTTTTCGTAAGATATATTCATTAATTTGTTTATTATTTTATCCTGTAGTAATTGCAGAGTTACAAATTTTTGTATAATAATTTATCCTATCTGTACTGTAATATATATCTAATTCTAGATTTTCAATGTTATTTATTATTTTGTGTTGTTCTTCTCGTAGTGAGTTTTTTAAATTATATAAACTATCACATGTACTCTTTTCTAAGTTTACTAAGGTTTTTTCTATCCATATTAATTTTTCTTTTAGGTTTTCCATTATTTTTCTAATTCGGTTTCTATAATTAGTTTCATTATTTAGATTTTCTTGATTTTCTCTAGTTTTTCTAATATATTCTAACATCTCTTAATCTGAATAATATCCTTCTGGGTAAATTTCTTCGTACAACTGTTCTAGACAATTTATAGTTTCAATTTCGTAGTCTATTACTTTTTCTAATATTATTTTCTTAATATCTATAATTTCTATATCTTTAAGTATATATAAGATTAAAACTTTAAGATAATCTAAATGATCTATCTTTTAAAATATTTTGTAGTTGTCTATTTTAGCCTTAGTAGTTCTTGCATATTTTTATTAAGAAATTCTATGTATTTTATATCTTTTAGTTTTCATGTATTTATCTATATTTATTTTTATCTGTTTTTCTAGTAACTGTATGTTTCTCATATCTTTTTCTAAAAATTCTATGTAACTTATCATTGTAAGTATTTGTAAGAGTAATTAGGTAGGTATGGTATATAATTTACTCTAGTCATGTAATATTTACCAAAGGCTTTTTCTAATATGATTTTTCTTATATCTACTACTTTCATATCTCTAAGTGCATATAAAATAAGTATTTTAAATTTATCTACCATCACATCAGATAAATAATCATTCATTTTCATAAAATTGCTTTTTTCAAAATATTCCCTTCAACCATGTTCATAACAAAATATGGTCATCTTAGCTTACTATATACTAGATTATTCTTAAATAATATGTTCTTCCGTCACTATTAACATGGTAATTCGGATACTTTTTCCCTTAAACAGCGCCTCTACTCTGGTTACTCCCCGCCACGGCTTCTTGCCTCATTGGTTTCACCTTTAGGATGGCATAGTCCTTAGGGATCTTTCTCCGTTTCCGCTTTGTTAATAAACTTCTTAACATATTATTCTTCGAATAATTCTACTATAAAGTAACTAATATGAATTTATTTTATCACATCATGATTGTTGGGAATTATGAATTTAGCTATTCATAATCATAAATAAATATACCTGTTCGGGTAGTTTTGATATTTCTGAAGTTTGTTCCTCCATAGCTTTTTCCATTGAAATATGTCTATTTAATTAACTGAGTAAAGTATTTGTTGTGGAATAGAGAGAATGTTTTCTTCAACGCATGAAGGCTTGCTTCTGCAATGCCTTCTGCTTTCTTTATTTATAGATCGAAAGAAACAATCTTTACATCTTTACATAAAAGCTATTACTAAAAAAGTCAAAAAGGCTATAGGTCTAAAAAGCTACCTACCCTAAAAAAGCTAAGAAAGGTCAAAATTTACATAAATGCTCTACATAATTGCTAACTTATAATCTTATCGTAAGACTAAAAAATCTGTACAATAAATGGTTCAAATATCTTGTCTTCCGTTGATTCTGTTTGTCGTATCTGCTATATCTCCATTATTGCTCCTTATCTTATCTTTCCAGCTGGCATTTTGTCTTCTTGATTTTTTATTCTAGATGTACTTCTGGAATAATATTATCTTCTCCATTACATCTTGAACATTGATGATCTGGGTATTTGTGTCCAATTATTTTACAATATCTTGTTAGTAGTCCATCTGAAATAAATCCTTTTTTAATTGCTCTTGCGGTAGATTGTTTTTCTGGGTTGAGTAATGTCATTATCCATTGTCTGACATCCTCCATATCTGCTTGTCGTAGCTCTTTTGAATTTGAGTAAATCATTTGATGATCTCTCGAATAATAGCTCCATATTGGGTTTCCATTAGTATAATTATTTGCTAGTTCTTGAATAATCGTAGCTAGTCCAACAAGTCATTTGTTTGCGTAGAAGTCTGGTATCTCAATTCTAGGTATCTCCGGTTGCTGTGTGATATCTTCTGGTATGATCATGTCTCTAGTTAGTCCTATCTTTAAAACTTGTATAACTGATTTTATTTCATCATATAGTATCTCTGCCGGTGCAGTATAACACTTTATATAAAATAAATTTCCTTTCGTTATTCTTTTGTATGTGGTGAATATCTTGTATAATTCTTCCATAGCTGTTAATTCTTCTCCGTCTTGGGTATATATGGTGTTTAGTAGTCCATAGTCAAAACAGATTTTTACTAGGCTTGGGTTAGTTTTGGGTAGTGCAATTAGTTTGTTATATCCTTGTAATTTTTGGGTTATATAGTTGGTATTTGGTTCTTTGATGTTTGTAGCTCTGGGGTTATGGTTTAGAAAGGTTTGTACTCTGTATATATTTTCTATGTATTTTTGGGCGGTGTAGTTGTAAACTTTTTTATCTTGGTTTAAGCTATCTCGGTATGTGTTAACTTGTGGGGGTATGAATAAGTGGTCTTTTTGTGTTTTTGGTGTAAATGGTTTCTCAAATATTTTATTCATATTCATATTCTGGTATCTTGGTCTATTAACTCCTTTGCTTGTACCTGCAGAAGTAGATTGATAAATGTTATGGGTTTTATGGAGTATCCCAACGTCTCCTTCTAGCTCTGGAACTTTAATGTCTTCCGATCGACATAGCTCTGCACACTGCTGAGTTAGCTGATTTGTAGCTATAGACTTCAGTTTATCTTCATTAGTCTTTAGCTTTTCTATCTCATTACCCATACTGTCCACTTTCATTGAAAGCGTAGTTAGGGTGTTAAGTATTTTTTCTAGAGTATCTTCTTCTATTATTTCAGTCTGTGTAGCTTTGTCTTGATATGTAATCTGCAATAACATTTTTGTTAGTACTGATCACTTCAATTGTAAATGTGAAATTTAATATATTCAAAACTAGTCTCCGAATCTCTTTTGTTGTAACTGAATTTTGTATTTTCTTTGTTAACCACCAGCGTACCTGTGTATTATCTGTTCGTACAATAAATTTGTTATATACAATATATGGCTCAAATGCTAATAAACATTTATATAATGAACATAATTCTTTCCTATTTATTTCCCATTTTATTTCTGTCTCATTGAACGTACCTGAGTAGTATCTACAATGGTGTTTTATTTTTTCTGCTTCATATCGATATTTAAGTACTCCTCCGTAACTATATTCACTAGCATCTGCTTCTACTATATATATAAATTTTCTATTTTTATCTGGAAATTGTAATTTTGGTAATTCTTTACAAAGTAATTTTATTTTTTGAACTTGTTTTTTATCTTCTTCATTATAGTTATATTCTACATCCTTTTTTAATTTTTTCTGTAGTGGTTTTAAAGTTTCTGCTAATTTTGGAATATATTCTCTTACTTGGTTTACTAGTCCTAAAAATGATTGTAATTTCTTTTTTGTATCTAATTCTTCTTTCGAATTTATTATTTTTTGTACTATATGTTGTTGCATTTTTACTCCACTTTTATCTATTTGTATTCCTAAAAATTCTATCTGATTTTTCATAATTTCAGCTTTCTTTTTGCTTAGACTTATTCCCGATTTTTCTATTATATCTGTAAACTGTTCTAATAATTTTAAATGTTCTTCTTTGGTTTTTGTATATAATAATATATCATCTATGTATACTATACAATTAGATAATTGTTTAAAATAATTATCCATAAAATGTTGATATCTACCTGGTGCATTTTTATATCCAAATGGTAATACGTTCCATTCATAAAATCCTTGTGGTACCGTAAATACGGTTAATTCCTTAGATTCTTCTTCTAGCTTTAGGTGGTAAAATCCTGATTTACAATCGAATTTGCTAAAATAATTATATCCTTGTATTTGTCTTATTTTTAATATCTTATTTGGTATTGGATAATTATATGTTATAGTTTTTGCATTTAAATTTCTATAGTCAATAACCATCCTACTTTTTCCTCTTTTTTGTTCACTATGTTTATTTACTATAAATACTGGACTATTATGTTTACTATTACTTTTTTGTATATATTGTTTTTCTAATAATTCTTCTATATGCATTTTAAATTCTTTTAAATCGTCAAAATTATATGTTAATGGTTTTTGGGTTATTATGCTATTTTTATCTATTAATTCAATTTTTATAGTAGTTTTATGTTTTTCCCATTCTTTTAATGGATCTTCACTATATAATTGTTCTAATTTTTTCTGAATTATTTCTATTTTATTTATTGAAAATATAGTTATTTCTGTTTTATTTATCAAAAATACTACTAGTTCTATTGTATCTTCAGTATTTTTTATATTTTCTAACTTTTGTGTAATATTTTTACTTCCTTTTATCTAATCAGTTTTCTTTCTTATTTTATTATTAACTCTTTTTGCTCTTACTTTCTGCTTACATGATGTTGTAAACCACCAGTCTGTTTTGATTATTATATGTGGGTATAATTTATCTTAGAATGGCATTCCTAAAAGTATATCTTTTGATGTTAATTCATAATTATAAATTTCTTCTATTGTTAATATCTTATCCCATACTTGTATTTTTACATTCCTAGCTTTATAAGTAATTAAGCTTCCTTCATTATTAAATCCTTTAACTATTATTGGTGTTTTTAATTTATCCCATTTACTTTCTGGTAAGCAATTATATCTACATAAATTAGCTTCTGCTCCTGTATCTATCATAGACGTATAATATCTACTGTAATATCCTTCTACTACTATCTTCATTAATACATATATCTTCATTTCATGTTAAGGCTCTTTTTAAGAATAACTTTTCTTTGTTATATGTTAAGGTTAATTGTGTATGTTCTATATTGTATGGTTTTACTTGTTCTAACCATTTTATTCCTAATATTATATCTGCTTTTTGCATTTCTTCCTTTACTTCGAATTCTATTTTTGTTTTTCTAACTCCTAATATTATTTCTTTTTCTACTATATTTTTATTCTTTATTAAACTTTTTGGTAGATCTGGGCACATATCATTATCAGTCTTTATTTCTTCATTTTTTACTAGATATTTTGCTATATAATTTTCTTTTTGTCCTGTATTCAAAAGTATTAGATATTCTTTTTCATTTATTTTTCCTGTTATGTAATATTGATTTAAATTACTTATTGAATTCGTTTCATAACTTGTTCTTTTTGATGAGCTTGATGATTTTGGTTTTTCATTAGCTATTTTTTTCGTTGTACTTATTCTATCATTTACTATTTCTAAATTTTCTTCTGTATCTATGTCTCTATAGCTATAATCATTATAATCTATTATTTTTACAATTTGTTCGAATGAGCTTTCTATTTGTATTTTGTTAATCTTATTTTTTCTTGTTATTTTATGTTTTGTTGTTAATACATATAGATTTTTGCATCTTGCTGTAAATATTTTACTTCCTGGGGTTAATTCTATTCCTGATATTTTCCAATATAATACGAGTGATTTATCTATATTTCTATCAGTTACTGCTACTGAATAATTTGCACTTATTATAAATTTAAATTTTTGATATATTAGATTTCCTTTTACGGCAGTTATTATACTTTTTTCTATAGGTTTTATAATTCTATCATCTGCTAAATATAATTCTATTGGTGTATCTATTCCTTCTCTAAAACATGCTTTTATTAATATCTCTGTACCTCCAAGGTGTACATATTTTATTGGATCTCCTTTACTTTTTATATCATTTATTTCTTTATTAATTATTCTTTTTGTTACTAGTGGTATACTAGCTTTGCCTTTTGCATATCTGCAATCTATTACATGTTCTTTTTGGCATACTACATAATATTCATCCTTTTTCCTAGTAAAAATATTTTTTATTGTTGGTATTTTAAATATTTTCTCTACACTTAAATCTAATTCTTTTCCTTTTATTTCATCAAATATGTTACTATCAAATATTATTTTTTGTTCCGTTCCTTCATCATTTAAATATTCTTCCTTTGTTATTATTTTTATATCTTCTTCA